>NW_019214444.1:0-176182 GCF_002532875.2 Varroa jacobsoni
ATATATATATATATGGAACAAAAAATTCAGACAATTGGAAAATACTAGTACAATATAAATGATTACTTCAAATGACAAGGCGAAATTTGTTTGCTGATAGAACGAAAAGCACCCCAAATCGGCTATTGATGAATATCTACATTAACTCTACTATGATAGCTCACTAAAACAATATTCATCATTGATTTTAATTTTTTTCTTTTTGTCAAGCAACATGTTCCACTTACATTCCGTTATCTACTGCCTAATGATCCTGATTAAAAACAAATTCTCACTTTAAACCGAACACACACACACACACACATTTCAATGACCTTGTATGATTTTGCATGCACGACGCCATTTGGATGTCTCTGTTTTCATTCGGAACACAACTGCCCCGCCGATATGACCGCTGTAGTTGAGGCAATGTAGTGAATAAATAACTGGGTGAAGGTCGTGCAAACTTCTTCTCATAGCCGATCTAGTTTAGGTACATTAGAATGCTACCGTTTGTACGTTTCCGACAATGAAGGGGTAATCCTGATGGCATCGGAAGATTGATGTTTATATAGATGGAATTTACGTGTTCGGTATGCGCGTTAGAATCCTCACCGTTACTTGGAACCGTCTGCTAATGGCAATAACTAATTAGTTTCGTGTCGTTCTTACCTCAGTTGACCAAGCAACATCGGCTTGGGTAACTCTGTGAATCAACACCTCGCTCGGAAACGCCGCCGGGTTGATTAAGCACGATAACGTTCGACTCAGTCACAGCATTTACGTAGATTTCTGTATGCTTCATGTAGATTTTTTGCGTCTTTGTCATACACATACGTGTATATGTGCGTGAGTGGAAGGATCAAGCTATGCTGCATTAAGGACAGGAATCACGTCTAACTTTATATAAGCATGGTAGACATAAGGTTCTATAAGCTTTTTGGCTTCTCGCCTGCTTTGAAAGTTCAAACCTGTCACAAGTGAAGCAAAGATCAGCTCGATAGAGAGGAACACAGGACACATAGAGAAAAAAGGAGAAAAAAGCAATAAGGCCGAATTTAACAAGAGCTTGTCCATGATAGCATGGACAAGACTTTCAATTAGTATGAGATTCAATTTCAGCGTAATAGTTTTTCAGGAAATTTTTGAAACCGCTGTTTGCCCCGTACCGGAAGCAAAAACGATACGCGTAAACTTCGATCCATGTACCGGAAATTCCCAGAAAAGCCAATAAATAGAAATATGTACATATAATGCTATTATGTTTGACAAGTGCAATTCATACCATTTTTATATCGTAATATTATTACACAGATAATAATATACTTTCAAAGTCCGCATGCGCGCAACATAGCGACTATATAATATATGCCTTTTTTTAAGCGCACCTCCTTGAGTACTAAACTGAAATCCAAGTCCGAGTCTAAACTTTGTCACACAGGCTTCAACTGAAACTCGTATTTCACTCGTTAATCGGCCTTTCAGCTGTGTACCAATGCTAGCCGCCATTAAAGTGTAGTAAAGGCTTTTATTTGTGTAAACCGAAGAAAACAGGGACCATTATTACAATGTGTGCTGTCGCTCAAGCACGAAGTCGATCTTCGCAATAAACAGTCAATGAGCGGGGTCACAGAGGTAGCCAGAAGAAGCGGAAAAGACTATAATATTAACATTTGTGTAATTCTTTCATCTTGGAAGTTTACCCGTGTCTGAATATGCAAACACAAAAAAGGGCTTCATACTCGATCGGAGCCCTATTCCCTGAGGCTAGTAATTGTCTATAGTAAACCCTGCACCTCTAACTCTACCGTTGGTTACCCTTCAGGGCGACAACGGTAAATAATTTTGAAGTGGATGGAACGCCGCTTTCTCTGCAATTTATTATTGGGAGATGACCACAAGTTTGCAAATGGGTAGTAGCTGTTAGTCACAGTGCCAGCCGCTGGCTGATCCAGGACTTGAAGACAGTCCATGCTTCATGACCTGCCTTTGGCAAATATGTCCATGAAAATCGCCCGACGTCTTCCCGCTTGTCGCGGTCTATGTATGCCTATTCATAAGACAGAAAAGATCATAAGAACTACTTGCGATACCGCGTATGGAATACGAGCAATAAGATGGCTTTAAATCAAGTAACTTGTGTTGTATGCTGTAAAATTAGTGCTCCTTGTTCTGCCAGATTGAGAAGCAGAACCAAAAGGAAACGCACCAAATCCTTATATGTGAGTCTTCTATATTGTTCTAGTGGCTGATGCCGAAACATTTTAATGATCATACAGACGAAACGATCGTCAAACAGAAAGCAGCCATCTTAGATACCAATGAGTTGCAGGTTCTCAGAGTGGAATCATACACCGCCTATGAGGGTCGTACTAGGATTGCATATCATGCATGGATCACACATGTTGCTAATGTGATTCAGCATCATATAAAGCAGACTGAAGTGGTAATATACTGAGTGTGTTTATCAAACCATCAGTCTCGAAGATCGGTTATCTTGATAATCGTCACTACTATCCAATACAAGGGAAATCATTTGCAATTTGATTGAGCTAAAGGTTTTTTAGACTAGACATTTATCATAGATGTACTGAATTTGTCGATAATCAATCTGATTAGAAATCGGAAATTCTGCAACGGATATGTAACAGATAGTCTGTGCATAACGCTTATTTTATATTGTCCTCAATAATGTTATGCAACGAGTCTAACGTTAATTTATAGAAAATAGTTACTCGTCATCGAAGTTATGAAAACAAACATTCATGACACGGAACAGAGTGCGCATTTACATGATCGTAAAAATCGCACACAAAAGACGTTACACGTAGACACGCAAGCATGCGCGGAATCAGACTATCACTTCCACATATGTATCCTTCATATATAGTATAGCCTTCGTAAGCTCACTAAAATGTCCATGCAACCGGCTTCGAACTTCCGCTTATATTAACAGGGGGGCCAAAGAGTCACGTAGAATAAGAAGCACTCGCTTCTTTGCCTACATCATCTGGTTAGCGGTTAAGCGAAGATCTCGACTAGCATAGGCTGCGCCACTGGGGATTGTTTAATAGTCACTCGAAAGATCAGACGGCGTTTATCGGAATACCGAAATATTTGTAAGTAAACCTGCAAGAATTCTTTGGAATTTCGAAACAGTTCTACGCCAATATGGCTTTTTCCTCGTTGTTTGTGACAATATTAGAACAGTATGAAGTGCAATACTTCTACAGTGGTTACGAATGCCCCTACAAATTTCGATAATCGTTTTGTTCTGTATGAGTGATTATATAACAGCATTATATTATCGAAACATTGTGTTATAAAAAAAGGAGCCCAAGGTTGCTTATTATTGCTATTTCATATGTGAATTTCATGAGTGGTACAGGCAGCCGCTTTTTTTGCCTAGCCGTTGTGCTCAGTGAGTTTCTGATTGATAATATTCATTTAGTATAGAAAAAAAACCCGTTGGACATATAACAACGTCACAAGAACGAGAGTTCCAGAGCAACGGACCTGTTCTCCAACTATTCTTCCTGAGAAATATTCTTCTAACAAAATAAGAATATTTCTCAGAAAATAGCAGTTGTATATAGCCGTCTACAGATGTTGTTTTTGCGTCCTTCTCACATTAGAAGACCTGTTTTCGGTATCTAAAACATGTTGTCGCTTCAGGGACCAGGTCTGGCATGTGAGCGTCTTGGAACAACTTAATCACAATACTTCGCTTTGCAAGAATACTTAATAATAACTTCACGCCATCGTGTTTCAGATGGTGATATAGCTGGTAGCTTTTCAAAGCGGTTGCTTTGGATTCACTGACTGCCTTTGCTTAGGTTGCATCCAAATGCCTTGGCCTAGAGTAGAGGGTCATTTTAACAGTTCATTGGAAATAGTTCTGACCGTCTATTGTCAATTGTTGTATGAGATTGTTTTGCGTGTCATTCGAAGCGGAGGTCAGTAGCAAATTCCATTAACTCGTACGCAAGATTACCTGATTTTCAAGAACTGCAGCAGGAAAAAATACGAAGTTTCAGAACTGAGTCGGAAGAAAAAATCAAAACTAAGTAAAAGCTTAGTCGAATAGAAAATTAGCCTCTAGAAAATTAGGTCTGCATAACTTTTGAATATATCTAACAATAATGATGATGATAATTTAGAGTAGAAAAATCGCATTTTGATGAAGATAAATACTAAAACATTCTAATCTGATCTATTCGCTATGACTGAATATGTTCTATAAATCAAAAATTCGCGGCGAAAAAATTGATCTACGTTGAAATAACGGATTGTCAGTAATAAACTTATAGGTTGTGTTGCCAGCTGTCGGCTTCAACCGGATAACATTATGTAATCATACCTTAAGTCCTCCGTTCCAGTTATCATTGTGTGTGGAAGCATGGAGCGTTAACTTCATGATATGTATTAATTACTCGTCGCGATACATACAGTTAGCCCGGGTTATTTTCTTCTTTTCTTCGGTGGTGATTGTGAGTGCACGTGCCAATGTGCACAACATGTGAAAGGTGTGCTGATTGACCATTAGCCTCGTATTTAAACATTTTCTGTTTTCGACTTTTCCGAACGCATCATAAGCTAGAAGCACGTATGGGTAACATGATGGGTTGGGAGTCTACTCGGACACAGCGAATACTCGCACGACCCGAACTAAAAGATGCATTTGTTGGCGCAAAATCGAGCTTTACGAAATGATGCCGACGATAATGGACTGCAGAGCAAGATAATTAAACCACCGGAAGGACTCGTATTCTACATTGTAAGGTGTCTATTGTAGGTGGGCGAAGGGTTTGCGCTCTCGGTCGTTCTCCCTAGCCGAGTCGTATGCGTTTAAGAACGTCCTCCAATGGCAGCGTCCGGCGTAAAACGAGGCGTCCGATTTGGTTACAACGTCGACAAAATGAGTTATCAAAACAATTTCAGCCAAAGGCTACAGAATTCTCGAAACGCTGTAAGTGCGACCTGACCTTCAATAGTGACCTTTTCTTTTACAAAAGCGAAACAAGCACGGCACATGTAGTCGGCCTTTTATATTTTTTCACAGTTTTTAGCGTACAGACGGAAAATGCATCCTAGAGATTTTGTGTGCATATTAAACTTTAATACTATATGCTAAATGTCGCTATTTTCTATTCAAATGGGAACGTTATTACGACTAGTTGTTAGTAGTTACAGTAAATATCATCAGAGGGAAGGAGGGAGCGAAAATTTTTTTACAAACATAGATTTATTTCCGTTTGTTCTTCGACAAAATACATACGTGACAAAGAACAGTTCCGGTCGAGACTCTATCTTGTCGTTCTGGTTTTATATGCTATTCCTGCGATTTAGGCGGTCTGATCTCTCGACAAGGTAATTTTTCCTTGTTTTTTTAGACTCCTATTAACGACAGTGTATCGCGTGTTGTATTTTCTACCACATGGAACTTACGGGAATGCGCCCATGTTTAGTCATTAACTTTTAAGGCATATCAATGAACTGAACTCTCAGCGAAAAATTCGACTATAAATAAAAGCGTTCCTCAAATATTGTGCTATTAGTACATTTGTCAACTTTATCCTAATACCCTAACACGCATACTTTAGATATGGCTATCATAGGCTAAAAGCTGCGGATCCATCAGCAATGAGCCAGGCATACCGGGCCACTCCGGTTGTTCGGCAAAAAGTTCTTTTAGCTCTGAAGTATTTCTTCAAACCTGCACTAAGAATGTCGCACTAATATCTATTTCCTATTAGGAAATTTGCAAAGAAAGATAACCAGACGTCTATACGGAGAACGGATCATTGAGGGGCAAAAAGGATTACTACGTTGAGTTGAGCTTTCAGTGATTCTTTTTTCTGCTAGCGTAAGTTGGTGTGGAATTGGCCTGGAATACCAGTGCGTCTTGAGTACTCCATATATACTATACCAGTATGTCCCATCCAAGTTAAGCATGACCAAATTTAACGTTTATATATCCTCATATCAGGTAAGTTCAGTCTTACGCATTCGAATGCGACTGTCCATCAAGTAACCATCAAGACCTCATAGTTTGTATCGTTAACGTATTAAGCATGGTTAGTTTGGCAGAACAGGGAAGCAGTGTTTCGTAATAGAATATAAGCGAAATAATATTAAGCTGGGCCAGATTTCTGCATTCTTTTTTTTCGTCTCACCTTTATAGTGCTTGCGCGACCATTGACACCATTTGCCATCGAATTCTTTGGCAGCTTGACAATAGGCTCGGCTTAAGGGCTTAGCAACTATAGTCAGAGACTCTTATACAAACATACACACGTCCATCAATAAATTACTCCATCAATAGATTACTTCGACACCGCTGCCAAGTGACACCAAGTGAAGAGACCAATAGATATACACAAACAATATATCTTCGATCATGTTTAAATCGCTGCGATCGGACCTCGGTATGGGTTGTACAAGTTGTCGACGATGAGCGACTTTTAAATATTTCCAGTTCATCGTAGATAGTTTTCTTCCTTCATTAGTTGTCGATCGATTCGAGTTAGGATTCCGTGCGGTGGGAAGCTGCGCGAAAGAGCACTTCACGTTTGAGCTGCGTCGTATTATGGAGATCTTGGCTTGTTACACACAAGTTGGATTTGAATAAGCCGATAACGTGATCCAGGAGAGCTACAGCTGATGACCACTCTTTGCTGTTAACCCTGCTCCCAGCCGATCAGCTGGAATCAGCTAACAAACAACCACTAGAAGGCAGAAGTCGTCTACGCAGAACGAGGAAAGGGGCTATCTCGATTATCTGTAGGTAGTCGGCCGGCCCAGGTCTTGCTCTGGACGCGAAGGCCTGAGCCACAGACTCCCGAAGTAGAAAGCAACAGCCCGTATTGCTTGCAACGGCTCTAGAGCTAGCACGCATGCAGTCGAACGAAACAACGTGTACCTGGCTTTTATATTCCATCCTACACGTGGCCATTCTTTTTTTTTGTTCAGTTATCTAAATGGCAGGTTGTATTATCGCTGCACTTTAACCAAGACTTCCAATCACGGCAATGCTTCGTGCGTACACGTGTAGTAGCCTCCTGCCGTAACGCCCCCATCAATCCCCTATGAAATGACCAAACAGGACTAAACCGTGTCAAGTGACGAGTAGTTGTCAGCTACGACCACATGAAATATAGTTAGAACTATTTTTAGATAGAATCTTCATGACGTGGTAGGTCTACACTTAGCGGTTTTCGTTAACGGTAAGTAGGAGTTTTTTAGGATTAAGATAGCACTGGTTAGTAGCTGCTATGCACAGTGAACACAAAAAGCATCAACCTAAAACAGTCGTAACATCCTCCAAGACTATTCCGAACCCACACCCTCCAGTTAGTGCTATTTCACGCAATAATACTTTTTAAAAAGGGGGTATCAGTTCCCCTGTGTGCCTAATCCGAGGTAGGTAGGCATGTGAGAGTAGATTTGTTGGGCAGCCTTATCTAGCTTGTATCAGCGAAGGTATGAACGATGACGCACGCTGTCCATATTTACCTCGAACGAATCCCGTGACAGTAGCGTTCAAAGGTTGCCTTGGACTTTTAGTCAGTAAAAAGCTCACACTCCGGAGTCTCGGTAAAATTATCTATACAATGGATACAGAAGTTTGCTAGACAAGGGTATGCAACGTCCAAAATACAAAGCTGGCTTACATAATGTCAAACGACGATTGGCTAGATACACTGACTGTACACAGTTATAATAGGGTGTATATTATATGACTACATGAATTCAGCAGTGTCAAATTTGTGTAACAGCACGCATTATGTAGATTGGCTAGTTGATCGCCGAGTCTATAAAACAAGAGAAGTATCTTATAAGGAGGTAGCAGAATGTTAATTGCCTCACGATGTCAGTGGACCCCGGTACCCATTGACCTCTGGATATAGTACGATTTCGGGTAGTGCTTCATTTACTTGCAACGGACATCAGTCGACGCTAGTTAAACCCAACTAAACTACTTCCACCACGTCGACTTGAGGTAGTTAACCGCCTAATCTTCTGCAACAAATTCTCTACTGGCGTTCCCGATCCGAATGACTAGAATGATTGGTGCCGCGGGCGATTTTAAATGGCTGTCTTTTCTAGTTCCAGTGCCTTCGTGCCTCTGTCATTATGGTGGCTGGTCTGGCCTCATGACCTCGATGGCGCTTATAATCAGATTCCGGAAATAGTGACATTAAGAGGATACGAGAAGAGGAACAGAATAAACGCACGCAGGCTGGCCCGTATATGTTCGTCGATGAATGTATACACCCACCACGCAACCCAAACGCGGTAGCATCCACACCTAAGTCGGCGTTAGCCAACAAGCTCCTTCATTTTTCCTGTTGACCCCAGAGTTGGCAAACATCTCAGTCTATGTCGGATTGGCGTTAGCATTAGAAGATGTAGAAGCGAGGCTAGTTCAAGCAGCGGAAGAACGGGGTCCTGGAACTGACATAAAAATAGGAACGGGGTTTCGAAGTTTCGTGCCGAAATTCTGCACGATTTAGAGAGGCCAGTCGTCGAAACGCTGGACGTAGTGCTGAAGAACGACAGTAGCCGAGATAGTTTGCACTTGATCATAAATGCTACCGCTGTCACTGTAACCATAGCTTTAAGTTTCATAATGTTCTCTGAATATAGGTAAGATCCAAAAATTAGAGTCGCATTGAGGGATCTAAGTGTGCTAGAGAGATAGTTGATTCCAGACAGATTCCAGAGTTGATTCCGACAACCTCATCTGAATCCAAAAGAAAAGCGAAGCATCTGCAAAAGGGCGCTAAAAAAGCAGAGTTTGTCAGGCTTAGCAGTAAGGCGAAGGAAAATGGGGAGATTCGTACGTAGCAGTATTACGCCAGGACATTAGCTGTAGAGCGCAATGAGTCGACGGAGACAGGCAAACCACAGCCCTAACCAAAAAAGCCTTTTTCCTACCAAGTTACGGTTATCATCTCTGTGATGATAGGTCGATCCTAGATACTGTCAGAGGTGTGGCGAACTCGCTTTCCCGAAGAGATTTGTTTGCGGCATGCTATTGGAAGTTCGGGAACTAATTACAGGATATTGCGTCGTCAGCGTCTTCCTTACGGGACGTTACCATAAAGACGGTGTTCCGGCTCAGCTGAAAATAAAGTTGGACTAGGACTTCTATTCGAGCTATAGAGGGTTCTAATCGAACGGATCATTAGAAGAACCTAGTATACCAGGGCTGTATGCAGTGGCATATCACGGCAAATGTAGTAAAAATGGGAGAAGCGAAATACGTACGAAATATACGAAAAAAGGGTTGGTGATAACGAGCAAGTGGAGGACCCATTTCATTTCTGCCATTTACAAAAGTGACACGCTTAGAAAAAGTATTGTTGGTGGTCGTAAAAGTTAGAGTTGATTGTGCAGGGATGCAGTTTTATAAGTTTTTCTGTTTGATACGAATCAACTTCAAGGCATACCCACAAAAATGATTTCATAATACCATTTGTACGCTACTGATAAACTAGGAAATATGCATTTCATTTTACTTTGACGTCGAATACGACTTGGAGCCAATGATTTTTTTTTTTGTTTTTTTTGAAAGTCAGCCTCGTACTGGACGCGTTAAGGTGTACACAGTCAAACGAAGGCCAAACCTGTTGTCCTCCTCCTTTTCATTTCCGCCTTCACTAAAATAGTGCTCCCGACTTTAGGAGCTTATAGTCGAGGCAGGGCACGCGCACCTAGATTTGTTGAAACCTAATTAAAACAAAACATAATAGCTTAATAATTACATAAAAAACTTATGATCATAAGATAAAAGCATGGAATATAAACAATTGGGCTACCGTTAGCATTTGCCTTTTTTGTCAGTATCAAATAATACCCACAACGTAGCACAGATTTACGCTCTGCATTCAGATAAATTTGAAATCTATTGCTTGTTGCATGGGATTGTTGTCTGACCCTGGTTTGTTACATCTCAACCGTTGAGATGAACGGACACGTTCTTCCCCGCAATACTGGATTGTTAAACAACCTTGACAACGCTTGGTGAGTTATGCCTATGACTGCTCGACCAATGGCGGAGCTGGTATTCTTTGCGTCTGCCCTGCTCGAAGCCTTCTGTAAAAGTGACTGTTTTCATGAAGTTCTGCACTCCTCCGCTAGTAGAGCTGCTGTTCGACCGTGAATCGACTGAGGCGCCGCGGAGTGGCTGCGAACTAACCAACCTGTTCAGCGCCCACTTGTCAGTTTATAGGGGATTTTGTTTATGATTTTACTGATTACGGTACCATGGCTCAGAATGTTAGCGCCCACTTGTCAGTTTATAGGGGATTTTGTTTATGATTTTACTGATTGCAGTGCCATGGCTCAGAATGTTAAGTTTTTCTGCTGGCTTCTATAGAATTCTATCTAGACACGATGTTTACTACAATAGTATTGTCAGCGGCGACGATTTATGAGTATTAAAGCTCGCTTGACGTATGACGCGACTGCGCCTGTCTTGGAGCTAACCTTTCTAAAACAAGTGCACTGTTGGGAACTGATAGGCACCAACAGCCTTACAAGAAACAGAAAGAAGAAACAGAAATCCTCACAAGTATTCTCTAGCTTACAAAGAGAT
This sequence comes from Varroa jacobsoni, assembly GCF_002532875.2. NCBI lineage: Eukaryota > Metazoa > Arthropoda > Arachnida > Mesostigmata > Varroidae > Varroa > Varroa jacobsoni. The sequence goes on from NW_019214444.1 coordinate 10,583, forward strand.
CAGGAATCCAATGATAGGGCAATAAATATATTAAGCAATAAGGTGGACCTGTCAGAACTGTTAGGCAGGGACACCGGTAGGGAGCGGCAGACAAGCAAAAGACAGCTACGCAGAAAGGAGGTCGAAGCGTGACCGAAGAGTACGAAAAATGGGCCGAACAGCCAAAGGAGCGAAAGCCTGAGCAGATAAGAGGGAACTAATGTAGAAGGAACGGATGAAGTTGTTATGGAATACAATGATGAATATAATGAATGAAGGGAAAGAAAACCTTACTGGAGACAAAAAGGATGGAGGCTTTAGGAAAGAAAACAGATGAAAGACATAAAAAAAAGACAGTGTGGCATAGAGATAGAGAAAAGAACAAAAGAAATAGGAAATCAGAAGCAGATAAAGGAAACAGACAAATCTCTTTTGGAAGCTTAGAAAAAGGGTAACGTAGCAGCTGTAATTGCCATAAAACAGGCAGAAAGCGCGCTTGGATGCATAGGCGTGGCTTTGAAGACCATTCTTGCGGCTAAGCAAGTCAGACCCACAATGATCGTGAAAAACTCGAGCCAAGACTAAAGTCTTCTGCAGAGGTCAGCCCGTAGCTTTTCTTAACTTTCTACTATGGTCATGTTGGCCCCTGGACGGGTAGCCACGATGACTAGCACTGAGGCGAAGAAGAAAAAAAAAGAAGAACAATGTTGTGTAAGTACTACGATGTGAATAACGATTGGAATATAGGATTAAAATGCAGGCGTTGTTGGTCTCATTAGGGTACGATCTTCACTAAAAGTGAGGAACTCAGGAAAGAAGGACTGATGCTACACATCGGAGACATGGACGGGCTGCGATGGGCAAAAAGCCCTGGAGGCACAGGTTTCACAAGCAGCAACTGGGAACTTATCGTCGACGGAAAGACAAAACAGGTTGAGAAAGATGAGAAGGAAGAGAAGGGAACGCCAAAGAACACAAACTGAATACTCAAAATCAAAACCGTAGTTCAAGACAGTGGAAGAAGCCCATTAGGAGGTAAGAGACTATGGAAAACCAGAAAAGGCAGATAAAAATTAATAAAATTAGCAAGTAGCGCGAAGGAGCTACTCTAATTAGAATTAATGAAGCAAAACAGGGAGGTATATCTAGCAAAACAGGGGAGGGATATATATATATATATATATAGAAAGTCGAAACGGGGGGCCAAGCGTACTTACTGAGGCACATGATGCCGAGTACGTTTATACTGCTTAAGGAGATTGATCCCCTCTTAGATGCCGGATAAACCCAAGCCAGACTCACATCACCATTCAATATATCCACAGAAATAACAATAAAGTCAGAGGTTCCTAGTATCACTAATGCTGTATGTTTGAGTATAACAATTCTCCTACTGCTTACTCTAAAGAAAATCAATATCTACCACTGTCCAGCAGAATGGATCCAGTTCCTAACGTGCTTTAACCGCCAGAAGGTCGGACACATTTTAAATGACGGCAAAAAAAGCAAGGCATCGAGCAAAACAAGAAACGGTAGACGATCACTGGCTTCGTCACATCAGAATCAATCCGTGCTGCAAATAAAAAAAAAACAGGAATAGAAACATAAGACGTCTCAAGTGAATCTTAATAGCTATAAAGACACTTGTGATACGTTAGGGGGACAGCAGATAGGCACAAGCTAGAGCAAGATTTTTGTAATAAGCCAAACAACGCTATGGCAAAATGCTCTTCCTGGTGCTTGCTAGATTATAGAACATACACGACAATATGGCAGACAGGCGAGAGTAACAGGCCGAAGAAAAGACAGGAGCACTCGTGGACAGACATCAATTACGAAGCAATAATTTCCACTCCACTTTTCATCTAACAGACCTGACAAGAAATCTGCATAGTTGTTTTTGGATCCTGAAAGCAATGTGCAAACCTATGTTGAGCACAGGGGATTTTATCAATTGGCTGTTTTGATGTGGCACCAACCCAAAGAGGCAGCCGGTGCTCGTCTATAAAGAACACCATCTTATGATACCAAATGGCGAAAAGAGACCGGATAGAAGGAGTATGTCATAAATATGAAACTTTTCAGTCAGGAAGCTTTCATAGAAGAACAGAAAAGAAATATCGAATTGGCGAGTGGCAGAAGAATTTAGCAAAAGTAGATTTTTTTTAAGATGCGCGGAAATGCTTCAAGAAAGCCACATAATTCGCGATGGTGGTGACGACGTAAACGTCGAAAATGGACCATCCTGAAGTCCTGATTCAAGACACTGATTGTAGGAGGCCACAAAGCGGTTTTACATTAATATACTTAGATGCGTACTGACACAGGCCTATCAGAAATCCTCCTCAGACGATAGTCATCATCTTAGCGCGAAGAGACCAGTATACTGGTGCAAGGAAAATATCGCCGCGGTATGTCTTATATGCATACGGCTGAAATTGGTTTTAGGAGGATGAGGGCCTAGCAAATAAGACGAAGCTATGAAGAAAAGGATGTAAAAAGTAAAAACGGGACGAACTAATAGATGCGATGAAAAAAATAAGTTTAGCCTTCCCTATCAGATCGTCATGAATAGAATCACAGAAATGCTCCGAACCTCTCAGGGGATGTAAAGAAGAGATTAGACAGTCTTTTTCCTAGACAGGCAGACAGAGGAACAATGCACATAGCAAAAGTCTAACACGTATTACCTGAGGCAGTTTAAAAAAAACCAGAAAACTGCTATCAGCAATTAACACCCTGAAATCCGATTAGATCTTATTGGGGGGCTGTAAAGCTACTACTAGAAGGCCGGAACAATTTAGGGTTCCTATTTGCTAATTTATTCGGGCGAAACGATTCCCGAAAAATAAAAGAACACGGTCGTTGTCTTGATTCTAACACAGGGAAAAACGGGCACACTGGCATATAGGCCCAATTACTGATTTGGTACGGCTGCCAAAATAATAGAGTACATTTTGAGAAGGAAGTTCGAATAGGAAATAGAGGCTACTTCGTGTAACTCATACTATGGCTGGCGTAGGCGTAAGTCAACTCTCATAGCCATTGAGAGAGTACAAGAACGCAGAAGGAGAAGGACAGCACGCTCAAGATCCAAAGCTACGTTATCCTGATACTACTAGATATTACGAATGCGTTAAACAGTACGAAATGCAGCATAATCATATAAACCATGGCTAAAAACGCATTCAAAAAGCCAATGCTTAGAAGAATGATATTTTCATTCATAGAAAGATTTTCTGAGAAATAAGATCACAACGGGAGCCTTACAGGAGTTGGACCGGCCCTGTAAAAACTCGCTTATATCGAGGCGTTTAATATGTCGTATACCGAGCCGTTACGGTGAATTGCATAGAAGATTTTTTTCAAGTACCGACAAGGAAAATAGCACGCAGATCAGCTGACAGGTGAAGTATTTATGGGTCGCTTTGGATACAAGTCTGATAGGAAGAGCAGATGTCCAATACTCTGCAGGAAAAACACTCGAAAAGGAGGAGGAAAGTTTAACACGACCTATGTTTTGAATGACAAACCTTTTGGAAAAAGCTTTCTAGCCTTGGTGGCAGAATCCTTAGCACTGTATCAGGCCCCGATCAGGGCGAATACTGCTCTAGATAAATAGAGGAATAGGAAGACCCCGCTAACGGCACAAATAGCAAGACCAATCAGGGTAGCTAAATTATATAGGATTGCCTACACTAAAACATATTTTCGTGCTTGCCAATATCTTATCCTGGAATCTTCCAGAAAAAACGGAATGATATTTGTAGGAGGATATAAACCCCTTGACAGCCAGACAAATAACGACCTGGAAATCGCGAAAGCAATAGTCACAACTAGAAATGACAGATAGACTGAAAAAGCGGACGAAGTCCCTTACCGAATCGGATTTGCGAATGGGGCATGGCAATAAAAATAACAACCTCATCTAACCTACCACGCATTGAATCAACATGGTCAGCACCAGTCCTACATAGTAAAAACAGGGAAAACGTATAAGGACATATGTGTATTATGCGCTGGGCATATCGTACTACAGTTGACTATAAAGCTTTCCCATCGGAGCGCAGAGAAATGCCTTGAGGTATACTTAGAACCATATTTAGGGACGGGATTGGTCATATGCTTTGATCTATAAAGAAGCGCAGTAGCGGAGTGACCTTTTTTAGGACCATTATTTACAAAAAAAAAGGATAATTTTAAAATGCAAGGAGGAAAAGGCTTAAAGAGGAACGTTTTGAAGTATAACGCATGACAGAAAAGTAAATAAAATAAAGCAACTGCACTCCCCTCCCCCACACCAAAAAAAAGCATCTTAGGTAACGTTTTAAGTGGTTACAGGCCTAAAAGGAGTAACAAAGAAGGTACTTTTTTTAGTAAGTAATATAGTGCTCTACACTGTCGGCTACGGGCCGATCAAATAGGCTATAAACGAAGAGAAATCTAAATGTCCCAGTCGTATCTAAGTGCATCAACCTATACCTCCATAATAAAAACTAGTATCTTTGTTCTTATGCTATTCGAGTCTCTGGCCTGAGAGCGACCAGGCGAGAAAAAAAAGAAAGAAAAAAAAATCGTACTGAAAAGAAATCTTGTTCGATGACAGTCTCGAATGCGTGCATATGTAACGTGATAGTAATATTTGAATTGGATCTGCTATTGAGCTACTCGTCACAAGTGAAACAATGAATGGAGTAGTTTGCTATCTCGAGCTCTTTAAGAGACTTATGCACCGCTGGCATGGCAATCGAAAGCACGTGGTCTGGTTACTTGTCGGTAACACTAGACCTAATCCTCAAGCCTTCAGTACCTTCTGGATTAAGCAAAAATGTATTCAACATTGGTTTCAATCTGTTTATCCTGTTGATTCAGGTCCACGTGAATACGAGGCTTTCCATACCTTAAAGAAGGCAACTGGTGGGCAAGCATATCCCGCTATAGATTTACTTCGAGAAGCCATAAACAGGTAAATTACATATAAGAACGCGACTGGTGCATATATAACTGTTTTAAGGCGCATGTAGAAGATCTGTATGGACAAAAATTTGAAGAAAATATTAAAAATCCAAAATTCTAATACGAATAATTCAAAGGCTACTCCATAAAGCCGCTTGTAATATCCACAGTCCTCATGTTTATGACCCGACAACGTGCTAGTAAACACAAGGCGAGCTGGAAGTCTTCAAAGTATATACTATATTCAAATATACATATATATCCTAACGAATGAGAGATACTCAATTTTTGTTAAGTTTGACCTACATAAACATGTGCAGCGTAAAGCTCTGCGCTATTTTCTCAAGAATGAGTCATCTGGCTACTAGCATTTTCAATATTTGACACCATTTTGACGTGCATTCTTTGAGAAACTAGTCTGCTAAATCAACCAGTACTTTCTTGTATGGTGCCAAATGCTGAATCATCGAAGTGGCGATACGACGTCGTTTCTCCAGTGGTATCCCACATTCAACGCGAACAAGCGTCTAATCTTGGACGTCGAAGTACCCGGAGTACTCATGCTGATCGACAAGGCTCACTCGCAAGAATACCTCCATCCTCCCTATGCCGTTCGGCACGCTTACTTCCCCTTCGTCAGGTCGAGTATGTATCCTGTAAGTAAATCGGCCAGACAAACGCCTCTCTCTTTTTCATCCAATGAGTGCTTACGATCAATAGACTACTAATCGATTTGGCGACAAATTTGGCCTAAAATATGTTAACGACGATTTATCTATTTTTGAAAAAGGTGTCAGTGAATGGCACTTTCGTTTGGTCCCCACAGACTGAGATAGAATCTTACCTAAATATCTGGCTTACAGAATAAGCCAGAGGTGCTAATTTTTGTGTAAAAAAATCGGAAATTTGTGAAGCTGTATAATATATATAATATAATGTATAATATATATATCAGTAAGCCCAATATTGTTTACCTACATGCATATCGAAAACGTTCGAAGTGTGATCACGTTTCTTTTTTAAAGTGTTATCATCTCCTATTTAAAAGTAAAACACATCATTTTCATTTTGTTTTTCAAGTCTTTACTTCATTTAACCTAAGGGATGCCAGCATCCCCTAAATCAGCAACTCGATTTCTTGTCATAATTCGTGTCTTCAGCATCACCAAATTATAAACGCAATCATATCTATATATTTCGACCGCAGCTATATAAAGTGTTCATTACTGTTGTTACATTTTTTTGACACAATCCGTGTTTTGTTATGTATACATTCGGTACTATACTGTAGCACAATCTTTTCTTCGTCGTTGGTCGAAAGGGGCCACCCGGCGATGAATAAGAGTCAATAAATACAAATTTCTCATTTATTTATCTCCATTCTATGCAAAGATCTGTACAAGAAGCAACGACCTGTTGTATAATAGAAAGCTAATTACCTTAGGCTCAATGTCTGAAGCTAACACAAAGTGTTTTCGGCTGGATTTCGCACCACACCTATTTGGATAAATGTCGTTGTCCATTAGAGCTGACATCGTTACTACTAATATTACATATACAACTAACTTGTTGTGTGCTTAACGTAAAAGCTACTTTGATCATCGCGCACAAGTGTCAAAGCCGTTAGTGTAAAACTTCCGTAGGGCCTACTTTCCGTTCAGCCAAAAGTATGTCCTCTATAGTTTGTCATCACTTAGACGAAAAACAATATAAATAACTTCTTAATAAGAACTTCCAAATTTGTGTGATAAATTTTTCATGATAAAATTATATATCAATAAAAGACTATACCTAATTAGTTACATAACGCATGCTTAAATAGGCAACCGTGACCGCTAAAAAACACGTTATCATTGAATGACACACTGCCAACAAATACAAATCCGGGTCTACATCGAGCGCAGTCCGATCTTGGCGCACGGTGTCCCGTACAAAATCTCAGCAGGAAGATTGTCGCTCTCACTGTGCAACTCTCGTTTTAGCCTTATAACGAGGTGGATCACAACAAGTCATCTATCACCCAATATACAAGCCTTTTGAACGGCCTTAATTTTTCGTGTAGAATCTGGCACATACCCCTGCTACAAACCACTCCTGCCATTATCAACGCGGATAGGAACAATAAGGCAATGTTGATGATTCATCGGGAAATGCTATAGGAGACAAAGGGTTGAAATAAGCGGTGGCTGGGGACGCTTATAAAGGCAAGCGAGGTCTATTCTGAGCGGCTGATATCCACCCTCAACAACTTTTTGACATCGTTTCTACTATTCGGTGATAGGCTACATTTTCTAGGAAATACGGATGCGTACTTGCATACTCGCACATGAATGTGCGAGAGCAGTGCATCCTGGTGTTGAAAATGACCCTTCAAGTCGCGGGATCTACTGTTGTGTTGATCTTTGTGGCTAAGTTTTACTGTCAGTTAGCAGATCAATTGCATCAACAGTGAAAATTGTCGGCGTCACATCTTCCCGATAGTTGGTTAGGGAAATACACGCGACTGATTAGGAAGTTACAGCAATTGATCATTACATAAAAGGTGTTTGGCACTTCAGTGCAGTGAATGGGTATGTAAACGTGATATTTTTATGACACCGAAATACCCATGCGCAGAAACAGGCCGTAATTCAACTAGCTATTGATAATCTCACTAAGGCATCTTCATTCTGTTATCATGGGAAGAATTAGACGGAGCGACCACCACTAAATATCAGATATGAAATTCCAATCGACATCGTTATTCACGGCAAAGCCCTATCGCACAGCGACTGACAACAAACCCTGAAGGTTTTTTTACAGTACCTTTTCCCGGCTAAGTAAAACTATGAAATCTGACAACTCGAACGCCATAGACGGTATGTTGTTGACACCCGAAGACCGTAGTCCTGCTTAGCAGCTTACGTATGGCACATACAATTCTACTACTTTGGCCACGTTCGCGGAATCTTAAAAACTCTGCCCTATATATAACCCAAATGTTGCACCTCCTCAGTTCTGATTTACGATCCCTTTAAGCAATGAGGCCTTGAATGCTTCCTTAATGCGCAGTGATACCCCAGAGCGGTTCAATACCCGTACAGCCATGATATCTTAATGCTCGTTGCTAGAATAATAAGTATTTAAGAAACGTGGCGGCTACCTGATGGCTGAAAGTCGTACGAATTCGAACCACGTTTTCTTATTCGGTGGCACTTGATTAAGTGCTTCTTGACTCAGACGCACCACACCTTCACTGTACCACCGTCTCCGTCACCCTGATTTCCATCAATGCCATTCTGTTCGAGTGAAGCTGCAGAGATGCTTAGCTTGCTGGCGGGCACTTCAATCGGCGAGATGAGATTCGAGGTCGATTTTGAGTTGGATGAAGCAAGCTGAAGCGACGATTGTGTCGATGAACTTCCTGCGACTGCCGAACCGCACTGCATATTGCCCAGAAGACTTGCCTAGAAAGTACGCGAACATAAACATTGATAATCATGGTTAAATTTGTTTTTATGATAACTATATCTGACTACGATGCAACTAATCAATGCTGACTACTAGTAATGAACGCACAAAACATCGGAACGGTAGAATATCCACGCTGAATATTGCCTTTGACTGCCGCGACAAGAAACTGCACCCGAGACCAATTGTGACCTGTTAGTTGCGAGGTAACGCAGAGAGTATCCTAGCCCCTGACCGACATAGTAAAGGAACATTCCCTATACGACTGGAGTCATCCAAACATCGAGAAAACAACAACAGACAGTATGTGTGGTTTCCGCCACGCTCCTGGATGACTGTCATAGCAGATTACCAACTAGCAAGGCGTTTTAGTCACACGCAATGTCTCGTCAAGCTTTTGATGTTAAACATTGAGAATTTTTTTTATTGGAGTATATGACAAAAGCCGTCTCGCTGATTTTTTGTTCAAGCAAATAAACTTAATCTCGATATGCTGTGTGCTACTACCCAATCACAATGAATTAACCGGATAGTGACGACACTGGTATCTCGAAGGTCACCCTTTATTCTAATTTCATTCTAAAGTTAGTTCCTCTTCACGTTTAATTTAGTTTTCAGCAATATTTACAGTTGGGGAGTCGTTGCAGTAATTCTATCTGCTTCTTGTTTAAACGCAGAGACACACGAGAACAGCGTTAAAATACCGATTGATAACTGCTGTTTTCTTGCTGGCAGGTACGTCACATGAACGCTGATGGAAAAAAGACCAGCGAGTTCGTAGACGCCAAGTCGACCAAATAAGAGGATTAGTCATGGATTTTGATTACGGAGATGAGCGAAGACTTAAGGGAACCCGGTTGCAAGAGTAGTTAATCGTATTTCAGGTACCCTTCCTAGAACTACATAAGAGCCAAATGAAAGCTGTTGCCAAGTTATTTGATTTCGTTCGGTGAATACACGGTTTCACCAAGGAGGTGTTACGCACCTGCCCAGACAAATAGACATCCATATTGTACTCGACACGTATGAAGCGGCCTTGTCACCCACTGAAAACTACAGCGCCCTTAGCCTTAGCTTGTAGATCTCTCGCGGCAATTTTTTTAGGCGGTCTCTAGATCTCTTTTAATATGCCCCATCCTTACCAACGAAATAATCATTCGCCTATATTAAACGACAGCTTGAAGTAACGTACGTGCGCACATAGCAAATACGCAACCGTTCGCTTATTTACTTAGTAAACGGAGAAATGCGTTTGCTCATCGCACACTCTTATACTGGTAGAAACAAGAAATACCATAATATAATATTGAGACACTGGTTAGTTTAATGAATAACTTTGTGCATCTGAACAACAACAAACTTGGATGCAGGTTATTATTAGTCGATTGTAGCCGGTGGAAAAAGCGTGCACAGACAGGCAAACCGTACTACAGCCAAAACAGATATAAGCAAGAGGCCGTCCATTATCATTATTGGACGTGCGTCAAATTCGACCGAAAAGAAGTATCAATAGGTGACCGCCAGATTTCGTGTCACGGCCTTCACAAGTGGCTCAATATCAAACCAATGTCAAAAATAAACGAATTTCGATTTTTAATTTTAGTTCTAATCATGCACGATCGGAGACGTTTACTTTTCTCATTATCACAGGAATACTAAGCTAACGCTAATGCTACACCCTATCATATACCCATGAAAGCTAAAGGCACAGCTAATTACACGATAAAACGGATCAAATCAATCAACTGGACTGATTATTCGGTGAGCACACAAAACATAGACAAACAGGTTCAGATGTTTGCACACGGAGATACCTCAAATAACGCAAAGCGTTAGGATTCGGGTGAATTTTGAACGGTAGAAGCTTTAAACTATCGTTTGTTGTGCTAAACGCCGCTAAAGATGGAAGTGGGTAAATTGGATCCCTCCCGCGCTCTCTATTTGCAGACGGTTCTACAGGATCAGAAGAAGAACTGAAATGCGAATGTTGATACTGTAATAGTACTTTTTATATGATGTATTTGTCACGAGAGCCAGAAATACATTGTTACCACATTAATAATATCTAAACAATGCACCGCGCCGTAAATACGAATCTTCGGTATATCATTACTACAATTTTTCTATGTTTATATAATTTTATTTACAGTAGGCCACGTAGCCTTGATATGCTGTATCTACTGGGCAAGCGAGGGGAAACCTCAGCTTTTCAGCGCCCGGGCTTGCCACTTCATTGTGCTTTGTGACTGCGAACTGCAATCAGTCTGATACCCAATACTGAACACATACACACTACTCGGCTACCTTGTTCGTTAGCGAGCACAATGTCACTACCGAAAGATTGTTTATCAAATCTCTATAAACATAAAAACGAGGTATTCCGGGCATAGGCATTACCAAATGTGATCAGATCAATCTCGCCAAGATTAGTACCGTATATATATATATATATATTTTTTTTTTTTTTTTTTATTTAGGTATATTTATATATAAATAAATATATACCCATGAATCCAACCAGTCTCGTACTCATCCCACATGTAACGATGTATAGTGCGTCATGGATTAAAAACGGTAATAGCATTACAGAGTAAGAAACAAGCGTTTTTGATGAAGCTACACACTACGGATTTCTGCTGTTTCGATCTAAAGTAACATATTTGCACAGGTCAAAGAATAGGTGCTTTTAAGGTGGGCCCTATTTTTCATTTCCGGTTAAAATCCTGCTTAACTTGATTAATGGCCTATTTCTCCTTCTGACTAACTAATCAGGTTGAGAACGCATGTTGCCAACCTTCTAAAGCCATAAAAATGGCTTTCGTTCAATCAACATGTTCACCTTTCGATTAAATGAATCCCCTTCCACCATTTACTCCGATCCTTTCTCGCAAAAAAGTACTATCTCTGCGTAAGCCATGTCTATGACCAACGTAGCAGCTACACAAGATTGGTATACCTTATTTGCCAAACGAGATCCAAACTCCTTAAGAGATTCATCCATGGCCGCACGATCAGGTATCGTCTCATCCTTGCTACCCGTCCTGAAATATCGCCCCAAGTAACGAAATATTATTATTTATGCTGCATCATACAGAATACTTCATATACTTGCACTACGATAAATTGGAGTAGATTTTTCATTTTTTTTGCATTCTACGTATATCCAGCCGAAGCATGAGTACTACACCGAAAAGTACATAATTTTACTATTACTTATTATCATAAATAATTGCTTCAGAGGAGTGAATCAAAAAGCATTCAATTTTCTCCCGCTGTTATTGGTATTCAAGGAAGCAAGGACAGAATGTCATGAGGATCAGACCTTCCTCTGAAGGAAGAGTATCGCCGGCGCCTGAATGACTGTCCGACAATTATAAATATGACTAAATGAAAGAACACTCTTCACTATCTGCTTTGGACTACGCATATCAAACATGTGTTGAATAGAAGAGCCATTCAAAACGGATCAATACAATAATACTGACCTTCTGTGGTGGTGAGTAAGCGCTACAGAACTAGCGGCTCGCGCATGAATCGAGCTTCGTTGTTGGAGCACCCGAATCATGGCGTCACGCTCAGCCAGTTTGCTCTCCATGTCCTTCAGACGGCTCTCGAGCTCGGCGCCCCTACGGTGTGCCGCATGTAGTTCATCCATTTGGCGAAGTTTCTCACTTCGCACTTGTGAAATGAGTCGTTCCGTCTCGACCGAATTTCGCTCAAGAGCTGCAATGCGAGCGTCCTTGGGTACTGATGCAGCGTCCACGGCCATCTGACGAAGTGCGCTTTCCTCCAAGTATTTCTGTTCCCAACGCGCCACCTCTCCTTCCAAAGAGACGACCTTTTCTTCATAATCCCTTCAAAAAGAAAAATTTGAAAAACATCAGCGTCTTCCCGTCATTGTTAGTAGCCACAGCATACGTCATGATCGAGCGCAAGGCGTGTTTAAAATCAAAGCAACTCTACTGAAGTGGACTACTAGCATGCGTCTTTTACGGAAACGTAAAACAATCTGATGAAGGAACGGTATGCCTGGAGCAGTATATATTTGGTAATGACATTTCCAAGATTTCATTCACATAAACCTGTTTATGCCCTTATCCGTTAACGTGAGAGAATGACGCTTGCATATATGATCGTCTGCTTGACTGCTAACGTCATTAGCAAGATATAGGCTACATTCAATCTGCGTCTGAATGAATTGCATAGCCTATAATGATAGAAAAAATATTCCGCCCTTTTACGTAAGTCTTATAGGAGCACCCGTAACCCTAAATCAAGCGTCTATAACATAGTCTCATATGATCGTACTAGCAGTAGATGCGTTCGTACCTAATTGTCTTGCGAAGGTCTTCAACGTCACCTCCTGAGTTTGCTAAATTTCTTCCAAGGCTCTGAACATCTTTCTCAAGCTCAGTTCGCATGCGTTTTTCCATTTCGAGTCGTCTTTCGCTGGCTGCCTGCATCTGTTGAAGAGCTCGCTGAAGTTCGTGGACCCGCTCTACATAGAACTCCTTCTTGCGGGCCTCCTCTTCAAGCCGGACGATGTTGGCTTGCGCGTTCGTCAATGCGTGGTCTAGAATCTCGATATGCTTCCGTTGCTCTGCTAGTGTCGCTGTTTGGGCGGCAATCTCCACGTCCTTACGTTCCTTTTCGCACAATAGTTCTTTATCTGCAGTAGATAGATACAGCGAAAAACAAACGGCAACTCGTGAACTCTCGTCTTAACCGTTCTCTTTTCAATGGATACAAAATTTCTGCCTATGTAGATGGTATAAATTCGATAACAACAGATACTTTTATTTTATTTATTTTTAATGCTTTCTTATTTAGTCGTACTTGTAGATTACGTAAACTATAAATAGATATTTGTATACCACAGTTTGTATACCAAAAATTAGTCAAACAGCAAATAATATTGGAATTATTCATGCGCCAAGCTATTATAGCGTCTGATGAATTAATTATTAATAGAATAGTAAAGTAAACGGAACATGTCACAGCTGCGATGCAGATGATCCTTTGAGCTCTCAAACAAATCACAATACTGCTGGAAACCCATGGCCAGGATCGTATTATCGATGTGATCTTATCCCAGGTAGGTATTGGATTGCTTGAGAAAGGCAAATTAGTAACATGCCTAATGTCACAATTGGTGATTAGTTACTGTAATTATTGGGTAGTCCAATAAGTCTGAGCTCTACCTGTGACCACCTGCTAGACACTGGAAATTCAATGTAGCGCAATAGTATTACTGTCGATCGTTTCTAAGATAACTCACTTTGTCCAAGCAGCTGTGCAATAAGTAGATCTCTGCGGGATAGCTCTTGCTGCATTTCGACAAAGTTGGCATCAGCATGGGCCGGACTAGCAGCTAGACCTCGACGTAACCGCTGAATCTCCTGTTCCATTCGCGTGCGTAATGCCGTTTCAAGACGTTCGCGCTTTTCATTAGCCACTACGATTTCTTCTTGGGCTTCGTGGAGGTGCTGCAGTTCGATCTCCATTCTTTCCAAGCGCGAGATCTGGGAAATAGCATAGGATAATACAGATGCATGTTATTACTATTCTCATTATTGGTTATCAATTATGCGCAATATCTGAATTTTTTGTCGACATATATTTTTTTCTGAATGTACCTAAGAGAGGGGGGTGGAGATTTCTCTGAGGACCAGCGGTCCGCCGTTATAGTTAGCGGCTCTCAAATCTCCTAGCCCAATATCCCACAGACATTTCCAAATCGAATCTCCTTTCCTTTCTTTCGAAGTCAAGGAGAGGGGGTGGCTAAAACACATCGCAGACAACCTACGATCGTTGCAAGTGTTATCAAAATCATCTCTCGTACTAAAACGCTGCAAAATCCAGGTCACAATTTCCAGAACTGTCCGAGGAACCAAATAAACCAAATTTCCTACTGGCAGGCCTCTCTTGACGAACTGTGTATATAATGGCTAATTTCAGACGAACTCGAATGCTAACGGTTGAATGACTTGCACTTATGTCGACTCGGCGATACATCGGCATATTGAATTTAGTTCATAGTATAAATACGATACAGTTGGAAATTTTGTAGAACCATGGAAAACAAGCGACCAGATAGAAAAAAATACCCTCATTTTCGTCCCCTTTCTTCTTCCTTTGGTTTTAAAGCCCAATGAAAAAAAATTCACACCATGCACATCTACATTAACAGTAACACCTTTGCAGGAACAGTTGTGGCTACTCTGAAAATATCTACCTAGCAGTAACAAAAAATACCTACATATATATTTGTTAATATATAAACTTTACACACCTATTCTAGTTAGTCATAGGATATATTGTTAATTACATTATTATTCTATCATTAGAGGTAGCATCAATCATATTTCCGTTCATTTACCTTCGTATGGCAGAGATCAAGCTCGGCTTTGAGGGCCTGATTCTCCTGGGAAAGAAGCGATATAATTTTGTTGCCGTTATCGTCCTGGGGGACAGTGATATCTCCGAGCTGTGACATGTTCACGAGCGTACCCTGACCAGCAGGGGCCATTGGAAGACTACCATTGACGACGGACATTTGCAAAACGGACAACTGGTGGTTGGCCTGAATTGGCTGGATCCCTTGCAAAGTCTGCAAGTTAGTGATCCCGACTGGCATGGCCTGTGGGGTCATTGATACGCCTGAAGGACTTGGTAAGTCAGCTGCGGCTGGAGAACCGTTTGAAGACGTCGGTTGAATTTGGATCTCTTTCGCTGAAAACAAAGTAATACAAAATGCCAACACGTAAAATGCATGAATAAAAAAGTACCGGCAATTATTCTAACTATTTTTATCTTCAACATCGTAATAATAGTATGACTACCATTAATAAAAAAACACGGTAAATGAATCAATGTGAAGTTAGCTAATGAACAAGTTTCTCTGAATGAGATACTTCAGTCTCATTTACGACGCATAAAAACAACTTACTGCCATTTTTTGGACCCCGAAATGATATCAAACAAAAGCCGTGTACTGAGGCTTCGATTCAAATTTTTTTGTTTGCAATTCTCACTATAGGTTCAACTAACGTGCGTGATAATGAACTCTATCATATTGCCGCAGTATATTACAACGAACTTATGACAGTACCTCATAATGTAGACGATTAAATATGGTAAAACGATAAAATATGGCAAGAAAGCTGTCACGGGTTTTTGCCATATCGAACTGTGTCGCCACCAAGCGGCTTTTTTTTTTGAACTCATTCGAAGTCTTAAACTTCGTTTAATATCATTGTATTTTTCATAAGGAAAAAACGCGTGCATATTGTGTATACGTGTTGGTAAACGGGCGCATCACGTGACAACAGCGTGTTACAGTACCTCCAATACAGCTAAAAACAATTTCGAGAGTCGCTCCTCAAAAAAATAGTCTACTTCAAAAATGTGAATCAATTCGTTCAGTCCATCGTCTACGAGTGACGTCGCACTTCACAATTTTTAACTTTTTTTGACTAAATCCTTTTTAGTGCAAATGTTACTACTACAGTTGCACTTTGTTCATTAACTCATTTCAGCAATTCATCAATTTGAATTGAGTAATGTTAATAGCCTCGTGGAGTCTCTCTATTTAGGTCAGCAACAGTGATTTGAATGTAGTCTTCGAATAAACTTGGGTGTGACAATAATGCCATACCATTTACGCGTTCCAAAGGACGATCAAATGAAAAAGCCAGAATTCACCATGAGACTTACCCGTCCTTACGTTCCTCTCCACTGTCTTGTCTAGAGGAATAACCATTGACCTTTGAATGCTAATAGTTCACGAACATACACTCAAACAGCGTTTCACAAACACATCCTTGTCAGTCGTACAATGTCGTAGCAGGTCGGCATGGCTTGCAACTTGTCTGCGCTGAGAATTAAATCGAATTTCTAGTAAAATAAAAGTAAACTCCTTCAGTAGTTACCGCACAACTCACTTTTTACGATTTATATCATAGTATAACAGAGAAATGGTACTAAGCTAAAGACTGTGCGATGTCTGTCTCGAAATCCGTTAACGATGAGGAAACGATGTGCTAGAACAACCTTAAAATTGTTAGCGGTTTTGCACTTGCCGATTTGTAAACGAAGCAGTTATTTTTTCTATTTGCCTTAGCCTACCTTCGGCTTAAAGTGCCTCATAACAACCAGCTCTGAAGTCTCTTTGGATTGGAATACCTAAAATTGTGTCACTCGTCTTGTGGCTAACACTAATCTTGCAGAAATGAACCATTTGGGAAACTGTGTAATAAGGTCGATCAGTTATACGCGTCCTGGTTGGAATCAATGTATTAGGCTCTTAGAAGCGAGTCCGGCGGACTTTAAAACTGAATAACTTTTGAGCCACGCACTGCTAGCAGACAAAATTTGGCAGGAAAATACTCTAGCCTTTTAAAAAAACTTGTGAGTGAAGACTCGCCGAGCTTATTAAAAAAATAGTTCAGAAGGGAAAACATTTTTTAGCCTCGAAAATGAATGCTTAGTGGTCAATTTTTTGTTCCCTAAAGACCATAGAGATCCGACAAATCATCAAAGATTGGCAAAGATATCACGTAAAAAGGCTTTAAGCGAAAGCTTAATACGCGAATGATACAAACGTTTCAAGAAGCAAGACTAGAGTATTGAAAACCAACGAGAAGATGACTAGATGTCTTGATCCGAGGTACAAGAACGCATTGCTGTAATCGAAAATGATGTTTACGGAATCAGAGTTTGGAATCTAGTCTCTGTTAGCCAAAACTTGCATTTCATATGTAGCGTTCACATATAACTGAAAATTGAGAGACTGATTCTTAATCAGTCTCTTTTTCTTAAAAGTCCCCCGTGAGTTGATTTTAAGTCAGTTAAAAACGCGTGTAATGCATTTAACGCACCATATGTGGAACTTGAATTATTGAAAAACCCGCCTGAATCATACAGTCTCTATAGAGGAAGGGCGGTTGAATCTCTACCAGGCCCAAGTTTAGCGTCGACCTAAAAAGATATCGAATTTGGTAGCAGTGCCAAGTAAGTTCGAACGGTACTACTAGCAACGGACAGCACAGCGAGCGAAAACATGCAGTCTGTTTGTTCCAATCCATTAAACCTGATCCCAATGCCTCAATTGATGCCTGAATTAAGCAAAAAAATGCCTAACGTTGATTTCAACGCACCTATTCTATCAAAATCCGAGTGATTACGGGGCTTCTCATTCCTTGAAAGAAGCAGCTGGTAAGCAAACATATTCAAATTCTGATTTACTACTATTCACACATTCAAGTTTCTCCGTGCACTTCTCTGGCTGGCAGAGAAAGAACAGCAACGTGAAAATACAACACAGTAAATGACGTAGATCGTAGCGTATCGAAAAGAGATTAGCCAGTCGGCCGTTTGTCTGACTTCCGTGGGTACTACGAAGAGGCCCTGCTGTGGCCGGTGCCCACGGGGTGGTATCGGGCCTTCGCAGCCGACTTCTTCCTCCTTATTTGCCCCCGCGTCGTCAGTCAAATGGAGGCATTACGTATGGAAACGCAAATGGTGAGTATATGACTGTACAGAGGCTACCACAAACGTAAAAAATACCTTTAATACATTAAAAAATCATCATTCTAGCCCAACTACTTTTAAACGTTATTCAACTTTGAAGTCCGCCTGACATTTTACTATTTCGCACGATACCGAGTTAAATTTTTTTCCATTGATGAAAAAACTGCATGCAATTTCATCAATATTAATAGGATGCGATAGTTAATACTACCGATTAGCTTGACAACTACAAAATAATTACCTAGCATAAAATTTCAGCAAACAATAAAATTTGCATGTTACGTTATACTTCAAGTCTCAATATTGAGCAAACTATAGTTTAAGTAGACACAGACAAGCCACGCAAAAATCGATGACGTATTAATTTGAGTAGATTATATATATACATAGTCAAAGTTGCGAAATCAATGCTGTACAACCTTACTGTAAATGTTCAAAAAAGAAATATTTATACAAACGTTTATTCTGACCTTGCGCAGTTACAAATATTAATGCGACATGCTTCGATCAATTCCAAACACTTAGGAACGCGTTATAAGACCGAATATATACCTCAATATTCATTCAAATGTATCAGATGTTAGCTAAAGGGGCTACAACACTGCCTGCTATTCTAATGAAGACTGACATTAAAACTGCCACAGTGGCAATTATGACGAAACTGCATCAACAGGAGCGCCGCGCTAGAATATCTTACGCTACATTCTCCCATCTTTGCTTTGCCCCAGCTGCTGAATTTGACTGGGGATATTTCAACCGGCGTTTTCGATACAGAGCCGTCTTCCATTATAGCCTAATTAAATCATACTGTCAAACTATCATAATTACTCACTGTAAAATCTAGCATTACTCACCTAGATGTTTAAGCATAGGACTGTTGTCGAGGTAATGCTTCGGTATTTCCGTGATTTCCTGAACTTCTCTAGCGGCTTGACTTCCAACTCCTTGGGTACTGGCTTTGTGATTATTAATCATTGGTGTGCTTTGTGCTCCCATAAGACCAGGGTACGGGGGAGCTTTACCGTAGAATGGCGATGAATAGCCATCAATGGACGCGTTATTCCTTATGACAAGAGTGTTATTGAGCTCATCTGCAATCAGAGTCTCTTCACCCTGCGGTTCCTGACGTTCACCGTGAGGTGGAATACCTTGTGGTGCAAGTCTGTTATTCTGGCTATTTGGACTATTGACGCCACTACCTCCATTGGCGTTGGTTCCATTTCCAACAACGCCATCAGCAGCCGCGAGGTTCTCTTGTGAGGCCGACAAACGACCGTCCAGCTCAGGATCGGATGCGCCCGACGCACCTGACGAATACGACGCAGAAAACGATGGCACGGTAATAACCGCCGTTGAGCTGGGGTACGCAGCGGCCGTTGAAGGGGTCGTACGGACACTCATCCTGTGGAAATAAGATACGGCACAAATCAAGTCAATGCAAACGATGCTAAAACACTGGACATTCAAATTGGATGGTTGACTTATACGCAAAAGTCGTATATGCTGGAATGGATGTATACGTTAATATTGAGCTTAAGCTTTACCGATTTACCATTTGAACAGGCATGTTGGAAGCACATTCGATACCTTTGAACTGACTTCGAGTATCTCCAATTTGTCTGGGCCGATCTTAAAGACAGACATCAATTAATTTGCGTTTGGCTGATTAAAAGTATAGGTGTTAAAAAAGGAGCAGGCGATGACGAGCAACCGCAATTAAAAAAAAAAGAACCTTGTGTAGCCCTTTCTCGTTGTTACCACAAAATACTAGTTTAGTTCAAAGTGTTGTTGGCTAAAATTCAAAATACTTCAAATTCAAAATACACTAATTCAAACTAACATTTAACTGTATCAGCTTTCTTCATGGCAGAGTTTTGCCATTATACAGTTTGGCCATGTGATCCGCCTGCCTATACCCGAATAGTTGATGGTTTTTACCACACATAACTATTAGCCACAACTATGTAGACAGGAGCGAATCTAACCTAGCGGTCACCACAAACTATCGCAGTTGGTGGATAGTAGAAGATTCTAGAAACTCAATAATAGATTCGTGCATTTTATAAAACTTTCATTGCATGTACAATTCAGGCTAAATCATATCTTAGCTAGTTAATCTAATGACATCGCCAACGATTATTGCTACGAACGCAACATTCTATCGATGACGACCGTCGAATAACCTAAACCCGTCTTACGGCGATGTTTAATAGACATTATTTCCTGTACAAGTGCCCAGACCTAGATTATTCACTCGTCAGCTTTCAGCCGATAGATAGTAGGAAGGGCTTTTTTTTTTCTCTGTTTGACAACTACGCCATATAAACGGCGTCCCCGAGGCATAGTTTGTACCTTTACGTGGTATGCATTATAAGATATGCTATTGAAGAGGACAAATATCGTTTGAAAGCTTGTCAAGTACACGTCTTCTGTTAAAACATTAGGTGCTTCTGTATAGCTGAGTTTAGCTGATCCACACCGACCACCACTACTGGAACCGTTGAGATGTTTGTCTGTCCTGTGAGGAAGTATCTGTCAACGTGTGATGCCGCTGCCGGCGTCAGGACTGTCTATTCAAAGTTACCAATCGATTATATATATACATACAATCAATGAAAAGTGGATCAAAAGCTCGTCTACTACATTAATAATAATAATTTATTGACATGTGCAGATCATTTCAAAGAAGCTGCTAAATTTTAAAAAGATATAAGTATCATATGGATATGCGTTGTAGGCTAGTTTCCTTCAAAAACCACGTGTCCAAAAACCCTGCTTATAATACGCGGCTACTAGCAGGTGCGCAATTATCCCCTTCATATGAGCTATACAGGCATTGCAGATTACGTATACATGGAAATAAATACGGATCAAAAATAGCTAGCAACTAAGTTAATAGCGAACGTCAAAATATCATAAGAGACTATTTCGGAATACTTCATAATATCAAATAATATTGCACAAAAAAACGATTTTCGGAGTTATAAACAACCAGTACAGGCACCGATTTATATTCGATAGATCTGTATGAATTGATAACATATTCGTACATACAAGCTGATGTCATGATAACAGCACAGTCCCATAGTCCTAGACGAACCCAGCCACACACGCACGCATATTTGCCAGCGTAATCTTATTCTTTTGATTTCATTTGTAAAACTGCTACGGCCAGTCGTCGCCTCCTCATTCATAATTGATACTCAGCTTAAAAGCGGCGCAGGATCTGTAATCGTAGTAGCTTCACCATAGAGCTCTTTACAAATATCGCACCTGAAATCGCATACCTGAATCTGGTCTTCGTGTCCAACCAATTACGATGGACCAATTCTTAGAGCAAGCCGTGTCTGCGCGTGGTTACGTGGCAGCATAACCGTTTCTTTGCCTTCCGCTTTCCATCTTCCATAAGGCCAAAAGCGGTGTCTAGCAGAGAGTTGGCGTATTGTATTTACTAGGGAGCGAAAAAGATTATTACGATATATTCATACTACTAATAATACACATTTGTGGACACGAAAGCGTTCGTCATTTATGGTTAGGACCAGTTAGGTCAAATATTTGAGCGCGGACAGTTAAACAAGCAAGTCAACAGAGAGGGACAAAAAGATAAAAAAAAAAAAAAAACGAGATAAACTAGATGAAGCGGCATCGATACTATTTGTGCATAATTCAGCGAGCTGGACCATAGACAACAACGGTGCGACTTTACGCAGCAGTTATCCAGTTTTGCCTGGATCAATCAGTAGTACTAGACAGTGTTGGTAGCAGCGGTGGTTTCCAGTTGCATCATCAAAATATAAAATGGGCATACCGAACGGCCGCTAAAGACGTCATGCCACAGACTCGACCCCACGGCACACATAACTAAGTAAAAACCTGCAAGTCGAAATGTGAAACTCAATATAGCTACAGTTACTGAGCGAAGTTGCGACCGAAAGTATGGCCTCAGCTCAACAACGAAGTCCTTTGGTATTAGCGGTCTTGATCTAATTCACTGAAGGGGAATATTTACAGATGAAAAACGGTGCAGAGAGAGAAAGAAAAACCCTTTTGCATACAGCGCTGTGTTGCTTAATACACGTAACTCTAGCAAAAAGGATAACGATGGCGGCTGTAACGCCGGCCACGAAAGTGGAACAACAATAGCAGTAGTAGACTTAGCAGCTGTTGTCTGTTGGCAATCGTGGGCGGTAGACGGCGGTACCATCGAGATCAAATGAACCATACGCTAGAAACACCATAGAGGCCATGCGCTCTCTATCAAGAACTACTACTACCATTTAATCGGAGAAGTCTCCTTGAGTCAGCATTCCTTGGCGAGTCTACGCCGGACAGGCGGATGGACGGAGTGACGGGCGTGCGGTCGGTCGTACAGGCAGTCGGATATCAAGGCGAACAAGAAACGAGCACAGAGTCAAATAGAGGAAGAAAAAATAAAGAACGAGAGAACCACTCGGTTCCAGTCCAAGCAGCATCAACAGCGACCGTATCGTCGCAGTCAGCGGAAACTGAGATACCCTTAGTTGCCGTACAGCGAGCATCCCTCGTTGTGGCACAGAACCATGCGCTTGACGCTGACCGCCCCAATCGCGATGGCAATGGCGACGGCGACGACGCGTGCAACACCATCGACAACAGCAATAGAAGCGGAGTCCGCTTTTGAGAAAGTACCGACGAGCCCTGCTGACGATGGCCATAATGCATTCTGCCTTACGTGTGCTGTCTGGCGGGTTACTGCCGTTTTGCGACTGCACTGCTACGAGCATTCTATGAGCCTTTGTGCAACGACGCATCAGTGAGGAACTATTTAACGTATTAACAATAATAAAAAGAACAAGAATAACTATAATGATAAAAATAGCAATAATAACGCCAAGCTACAATGTGGGAAAACAAATTGGAGCGGAGGAAGTCTTCCCTCGAAGTGAATGTCGTGTATTAGAGGAACATATGTCGTTGCATCCTCAAATACACGCAACCACAGTTACGGGAGATTCGCCTATAAACAGACGCACGCCATAGGAAGGAACGTTTATCAAAATGAAATATTGAGGCGGAGCTACATTTGTTTGACAACGCTGAGATAGCTTAGCGCCCGTCGCTCTTTTCGACCCGCGTAGGTTGTCCCTTGTAAGAGTTAGCCAAATGTTTTCCGGTTGTGTTACTCGCTCAGACAGGTAATAACACAGGCGATTTAATAGGGTTTTTACTAGCAAACAGAATAAATGTCTGTAAGAATAAAAGATGAGGTACGTCCATGTGTGCACCCTTTCATCTATACTGAAATGAATGGCTGATGGTTTAGAGAGTGAACTGTTACTGCCGGTGCTACTGTTAAAGCAGCTCGTGCGACATAACCTGGCTGACGCTACGACCAGCGTCAAGGGAGGAAAATGAATCGCAGTGCGGCGGCGAGTACTTGTTACGCCACCCGGATTCGATAGCGAGATGATGAAAAGGACGGAATCACATGTAATAGTCTATGCCGGCTCTAGAAGTGTAAGCAAAGCGTAACGAAAACGTGAGCTACAGACTTGCATGTGGACGTTAAGACTCAGAAACAAATATTAGAGGTTTTGTGTAACAATGGCTTATGCTAGTCGACCCCTACTCATCGTCGTCATGTGTCGTAGGCAAGTGCCCCGAATAAAAACACAGGAGTCGCAACTATGCAGTTAACGAGATTCGTTTCCATTGTACAGAATGGTGCAGGGCAAAAGTAGGAATACGAGACAGAAAGAATGAAAATTAAAATTAAGACAGAATAAATCGAATCGACTATACACTGATGATAATGATGTAATACTGAAATATTTTTGGTGAAATTCTTCTGGATTGTCGCCAATCATGTCAATCGACAAAATGGGTCATGTACTCTTCAAACTCTTGACATATGACATCAATTAAGTTTACCAGACAACGTTATGTCCCCATCATCTGTCGATACAATCGACTCGATGTCTCATCTCAAGAGGGTGCAACACCGGATAAACTCGATCTGTAATATCTTGCTTCGGTTCTAGCTAAAATATTCAAGTACCTTCTCTCTGACCCTTTACTTCCTATTATCGCCCATACAGCAAGCATTGTGACTCACTGCATGCACTGCTTCCCTACACATTTGCTATATATCTATTGAGCGACCAATAATTTCCTTACAGCAGTTTTCCATTTCCACGCTATTTACGTCACAGCATTCAATAGTGAAAACGAAGTAGTGAATTGCAGATCTCAAACTTTTCCGGAAAATAGCTTCTCTAGCTCTGATCATTTTCCTGTTTATAGCGTATAACAGCATTAAGTAAGAACTCTTAACCAGGCTAATCGTCACCGTCGGAATGCGTCGGCGGGCCGTTCTCTCTTTGCAATAGCCACTAGCAATCCAAGCCATTGAATCAGCTTGTATCATCGTCTGTCCTATGTCGTTAACTTTCTAAGCGCTTATTTGTTTGCAAGTTTGCCTGGTTTATATATTATCAGTCGTTTATACTACTTATATCAATGCTATAATTATGAACAGCCTCTGTGGTAAGCAAATCATGTTCCAGCAATTGTTAGGATCAACTACCAGCAACGTTTGACGATTAACTGCAATGCTAACGGCCAACAAAATGGGCTCTAACGAACGGCCGGACCGGAGACGGTCCAGCAGCATCGGTGGTACGACTTGGGCCTGCTGCGAGTTGACCATCATGCTTTTCATCCGTTCGCAGCTCGCCACTAAAGTCGTCGCTGCTGCCGACTTTGGTAAGTCTACGGCGGCTATCGCTCTTACCGTTGCTGCAAGCGGTGATGGCCAATCACCGGACGCTCCCCGGGTGGACATGCGAATGGATGACGACCGCAACGGTGGCAGTGCCGGCGGCGACCGGGCCGATGGCGGCTGCTGAGCCAGAAGAATTCCGCGAATGCTTTCAACGGTTATAGCTACAGCTGTTGATGACGATGCAGCTGCTAGCGGACGTTCTGCCTGCAGCGCCTACAGCGAGGGCCAACGCCGGACCAGTGGCAGGCAGCAAGCGGTGAGGTATGATCAAGCCTTCCGCGGCCATGTTGGTCGCGAATCTTGCTGAGGAAGTTGTGGCTACGACACTGATTAACCAATCGCCAAAGTAAACAGCTAATATTGGGACAATACATAATGAAGGACCTTCTTGTATCGTACCTTAAGAATCAAATGTACCCTCGGTGTTACCTTCGTTGTCGTTTGGGCGGCGACGTAATGTTCTACTAGATTCAAGCCGGACACCGACACTAAATTTTACTTCGTAATAGTATGCTACTTATCAGGGCAGTATGTAGGTAACAAGGGCAGTAGTTAAGAATATTGAAGTAATATACAACAAAAAAGTTTTTCTTTGTATAATATGTACTACGAAAGTACATGAGATTTGGCCTACAATGTATAACAAATTCAGGTAATGTTATTTACAGTTCATTTGTTAAGAAAATCAGTCTTTATGTAGCAAAATCATGTTAGCATTAGGAAACTTTAAATAGGATTGGTCTTTATACCTAACCGAGTTCTGCATATGAGCCTACAATAGCAATACGAACGTCTATTCATGGAACGCACAGCTATACAAGATCCAACTTAATAACACATTTGGTAATAATAACGATAACAATAGGTTCAGTTGTATTCTATGCAAGTTTTAACAATCATTTTAGCAGTTTTGCATTTAATCAAAAGGCGCTACGCATATGACCAATCAAACATCATCTATCCATGCAGCAAAACGGGATGCGACATCTGAAAGAGTCTCTCGCGAACAAACGTATGGTATAATGTCTCACCACGTCTAAATTCAACGTCTGAGGTTTCGCGTTCACTGCAAGCGCCACTCAGACGAGCATTGCCCAGGCGCCTGGCGAGCCCTTCCAGTAGCATCAAACATAGGGTGTCTACGTCCGGTTTCGAACCTACACCATCCGGTCACTAAGTGATTTTAATTTTAGAAGGCAAACAAGTAAACATGTTACGATTGCATAGTTTCACGGGGGCGTCTCACCGCGTTTACACAGTGGCGAACAGTTTTTTCGAATATTTGCTACTGCTCGTTCGGTAAACCTCACTTGATACTGGAGCGACATTTTTCCTCAACGAAGGTAAAAACAGGGCGCTGCTCGGGCGCTGTATCTTTGTCCCACAGATAATAATCAGTTCCTAATAAAAGCCCTGTTATTCCTAATAAAAGCCCTGTTAAAAGCAACAATGTACTCTAATGACCTTTTTTTGGGTTTATCATTACTGAACAAAATCATTCCCGTCGTTAGTGTCATGCCCCTGTCGTGATACATATTGTTCATGTTATTATGTTTTTTTATAAAATGCTTGTGTTCGCCAGACTCTGGTAGAAACGACGCGTTGTTAGGCGACGAAGAACTACGAAGGCCTTTTTTATTTAGCTCACCTTGAAGCCAAGAGTAGACCTCACGGCTATCTAGGCGTGCCGCTCGTCCAATTATCCTTGCGAAGCTGGCGACTAAGTGGCCAAACACGTTCATATGCAATACAATCTTTTGCCGTACACAAACACACTAAACAGCTATTACCATTAGCATCACGATCACAACAAACGCTTCGAACGCACACGGAGCCCCACGACGATCCAGGCAGCAAACGCTCGCCAGCCGGTCGCCTCGACACCGCTGACAACAACAACCACATCAACAGCAGCACAAGCAACAAACATCCCACCACAGCAAAACAATAACAAGACGGATCTATCCCGTGGCTATACACGACCAATAGCTGATACCAACGCGATGGAACGCACTCAAAATTCGTGCGTTGAATAGCACGACATACTATTTCTATACCAGGCGACCACCCTCTATACTGTACGCACTCGCTAACACTCACGCTACCGAAACGGCACGACAACCTCAAACGGCACGGCGCTTCAACGCGACTCCGTATACGAATCGATAACTCTACGGCGTCAGCGGCGATGGCAGCGGCCACTAGCAGCAGCAGCAATCACCAAAAAATGCAAAGAATTCGACGAGATCTGATACCAATGTGCTCGACTGTGATACGTTCGCTTACTAGAGAACCCTGCTGTGTGGTTCGTTTTGTGGCACGATCAGTGTTTTGGGCACGCTGAATCGCGCTGTCGAAACGGGGAGCAGATAATAACATGGCTGAGAAAAAGAGAAGGGGTGCAGTAGAGGAGTGTTCCCGGAGAGGTCCGTTTGCGGCGAAAGCAAAGAGAAAGGGAAATCAACAATATTTAAAGAGACGTAGTGGCGAGCGGGACTGGGACACTCACCTTTACAGATGATGTTGGTAACGAGGACAGATGTTGAATAAAGTAGTGACGTAGCGTTGTTTTTGACAGGGAGAGATATCGCTGAGTGACATTTTTTGTTTATACTACTGAGTGTATTTTGTCCTTATTGAGAGAAATAGGCATCTGGAGAGATAATCATGAAACTGCGTTCAGGAAAAAAATGTATAATTTTTTAAACTGGCAACACATAACGAGTGGGCTAATATTATTTTGTGTATTTTTAAAGTGCTGTAGCAAAAAGTGAGAACGTCCAAGTATCTACGCGTTTGCAAAGTGTTACTCTCATAGTAAAACTAGCGGCTATGAATAAAAACACCATAAGTACATTCTCTAAGATACAGCCTATATTTGTTCTTTCTTTTGTTTATCTGTTAAAGCTGCCCTCACACATTGGTATATTCACCCCCCATTATAATCCAAGATAATAGCCCATACATGTAAGCACTTAATAAAAGGCAAGCATTGCATACGGTGCGCACAGTTAAGTTCATTGTTAGGATTAATCCTGGTTCGGCTAAGTTTGGGACAGTAATTATGTCCCTTAACGCGACGCGTAAATCTATCGTTTACTTGAGAACTCAATATACATTGTCTGAGAAACGCTGTCACATGTCTAAATAATCAGTGTATTTCCGCTATAGTGCTACATAAAAAGCTTGAAATACTTACATATGAACAGACATATATATATGCGCATTTTTGCAGATAATATAATTATACAAGGAGAGAGAGCTATGATACAATAATAATAATAAGCATAATAACAATAATATTAATCTTAACAGTACTAATACACAACAATTAGAATAAGTTATTTTCTACAAGCTAAATCCAAAAGGTCGATTTTCTGTCGCACAAATCGCGCTGCCCCTTGGTGGTGAACGTCGGTCGCTGTTGCTGCAACGATGTTCGACCTACAGGTTTCTGTACAATTGGCCCAATGGCTGTGTGAGCTGTTTCGATGATAAAACCTATGTAACAGCAGCATCATAATAGAAATTCGAACTTTTAGTTCGTTTGCATAATCGTACAAGGTCCATTTTGTATGATGCTAAGTAAAGGATTAAGCAAGAACGACCTACCAACAATAGTTAAGTCAAGTGCTACGTCTTTCAAATTGGTGTTGCTTTCCTTCTTTTGCTCTTTTTAAAGTGCGCGGGATAACAACTACTGAGAGAGAGAAACAGTCAAGAAATCGGGCACTGGAAAAAAAGTAAACTTAGCCTCGCTGCGTCTCTGCCAGAGCCCCACCATCATTTTGATTGGTGCCTCTCTTCTCAGCTGTATGAAATCGGAAGCAAATCGCGTTTAAAAAGGCCGACGATAGATAGGTTTCAATGACATTGTTTTCGTTACTGCGAGCTGTCGTGTTCTACTTTAGCATCCCCTACCTGAAGTACGCATTAAACGATTCCAGATCGTTGTTAAGCTTTTTCGACAAGTAATCCATACTTGATGGACTAAGATCGTCGATTCCGAATGCGCCCAGTACATCATATTCCGCCTGCCAGTTAATTGACCCTTTGGAATTTGCCATCGCCAGATCAAATGATCGAGTTGTAGAGTTATACAGTACACCTTCGCTGCGATATGTGTAGAGTTTGTACGCAGGATTAACCTAACGAGATAGAACAACAACCGAAATGAAGATCGGTCTTAGCTGACATTGTTCTAAGACGAAAGAAAAAAATATGATTCAATACCGTTTTAATTATTATTGTTACCATATATTCTAACAAATATTTATAGACATGGAACAGGGTAAAAATTTGACTCTGAACTCCCACGGGCCTTTCGTATGGTACCGAGTCTAAACGGTGTAAATAGCAGTCACCAGTAGATGCCGGGAACGATTTGCATGGTTATCAGTGGAACATACACCAATTAATATGTTGTCCCTCCAAAAGCGAGGCTTACATAGGTATAAGAGGTTGCGCTGGGGGCAATGAAAGCTACTCCGACTGGCGTCGAGCGGTCTTCGCTATAAAACATGTTAAACTGGTCGAAATGTGTGTGTCCATAAAATTGACCGGTAATCGTTGAATTAAATCTGAAAAATGAGATCGATAATCGCAAGAAATGTTTATTGTATATTTTGTATACTCTATAGGCGTCAATAGCAGAACTCGAGCTAAAGGATGATTTCAAGATAACGTAATTTCTATAGTCAATCATCAAATGAGTTCACAACCAAAACCTGAAAATATATTAACTTAAAACATGTTATTGAACTGTGACGAGCATATTTCGCAAGCGATATGTATTAGTGAAGTACTGCTGTAATGATCAATCGAAGTAATAAAGATAATCGCGGCCGCATGAAGATGAAGCATATACGTTACCTGCGCACCTGTATTAGGTGTAATGAAAACGTTCACAAAGAGCTTTATTCTATGTTTAGAAGAGGTCGAGTTCGCAAGAATCTCAGTTTTCGTGCAGAAACATAAGCGTGCTATTTTGTGACATAAACAAATGTAGGAAACACCGATCCTCGCCATTAGAAAAGAGCCGATCAAGATTTATCCAGAAAAAGAAGTTGGGTTTTCAAGACAGTTTTTGTTGGTGTTTGCAGATCCGTCGAAGCTTATATTAAGGAACCTTTCGGAACCTCACAAATGCCGCACCAGCTCCCAATGATGACAGTAGAAGAGGGTGTCATACGTTGACTTCAGTCGGTTCCATTCAAATGCAGTATTACTTTCACAAGCAAGCACGGCCATTTCTAACAAAAGCATTGCAGCTCACTATGGAAAGAAGCAGAACTGTATTACGGACGGCGTAAGCTAGCACTGAGATGCTTGTTTTTATTCCTACGGATAATTTACGAAGCGGTACGAATGCAAATTGCACGAGGTCGCCGGCTCAGAGCCTATTAATAAATGTTTTTGTAACGTGAACTGCACATATTGGTGTAATAGCAATACGTTTGCATTACTTCGTTATGCCCTTACTTTCGAATAAAGGTGTATTTAAATTTGAAAAAAAATATTTTTTTTATAAAATTATTTCCCAAACACAAAAAATGTTTGAAGTTAGTTTTTCAGATTTTCGGTTTCTTAGATAACCTATTTTCCTATGTGACGTATATATCTTCTCCTTATGAATGGAATGAATCTTTGTCATATTATCACTCTAAATAAATGAATAATTGCATTAATGGAATATTATGGCTTCGAACGATGTGATAACTTTTAATTTAATAAACATGTCTGTTCAGGTCAATGCATATCAAGTTTATGAACTTTGTTTTATTTCTGTGCGGAAATGATGTCGTGCTTTTGCATACTAATCAGGTACTGTATATTTTTTTGCTTAACACTGTATACACGCTTTAATCGTTCTGGGTGCATTTGATCAGGAGAATACGGAATCAACGACGCGATCCATGGAGTCTACTGCACGTATGACGCACGGCTTAATGAGGGTAAAATATCAGCATTTTCTGTGATCTGTTTTTGCGCATAATTGCTCGATATAAGCGGGTCGATGCGAACGCACTGGCCTTGTTTTCAAACGAAAAAAATCTGCCTGTGACATAACTTGCTACGACAAATACCATGGTGATTGTGATCACCTGAAAACTTACGGCCCTTACTACGAAATTGTTTTGGTCAAAGTGACTTCACGAATTTATGTAAAGTAGAAGTTCCAACATGGACTAATCACATATTAATCCACTCACAAGTCAAAATTATTATAAACATCTAGACAATTATCCATCTACCACAATCAGTCTTAGTTCTTAAGAGTTTTTTATGGCAAATCTATGCGCTCGAATTTATGCTATTAGGCAAATGTAGCTCATCATTACCGAAATTTTGGTTGTACAGTAAGAGGTCCATATATTTTAATTATGAATCTAGTTGCGAGCTAGTTAGTTAGAATTTCATGTATACTGTTATCTGACACAAAACATTTATAAAGTAGACTATATCTGGCTTTTTGATAGAGAGAGATGAATCTTTCCTACCTTTGGACGATTCTCAGGAACTGTTCACTCCACGTGTAGATGCAATCGAAACTTGAAGGGGGCACATGACCAAGGATATGGACGAATTGACCTCGTCCTTCGCTGTCAGCGAGCTCTCGCACTAACCACGCAAGCTGTCCTGCAGGATCGCGAGAATCGGCTAACAGCCATAAATTGAGGTAGTAACACATATTAGTGTTTAACGAAATCACTTTTAATGCAGGCGAAACTGTTTTGGCGTAAAAGCCGCCGCGGCGCACCTGGAAGAACAGGCAGAACCATTTTTGATATCGTAAAATTTGCGCCCCGTATGAAAATCAATTGACGTCAAAGAAGTTGTTCAACCTAAGAAAAATTGAGAATAATAGGCAAAGAATTTGTCGCTCAGTTCTACTGAGCTATAGGGCATTACCTGCTGCAGTGCTAAATCTTTCACTACTTCATTGATTGTATTTATAGAACTATCAAATACGTGCGAGAACGTACCGTAACCAGTTGCTCATCAGCAAGCCAGGCCTGCCAAATATCCGCTAAGCTTTCGTAGAGCTCTAAAGTTTTGACAGTGGGAAGCGATTGTCGGAAGGTTTTGTTGCTAGTCTCAGTAGAAAATAGATTCGGAGGTACAGCCTCGTGATTTCCCACGGCAGGAAATACTGGCACGTCAAAACTCAACTTATCGGCTAACAACTGATAGACCGTCCGTGTAATGTTCCAGTATTCCGTTTTATTCGATTTCCACACATCGTGCGGTGGGATGTCGCCCGTCAGGTAAACGTGAGATATCTGGTAAGGTCGAGATGTTAGAAAAAATGACGCAGGCGTAATTGGATTTGATTGGCACTACGCGCGCAGGTACAAACCCGTTAAGCTCGTAAATTTACGGTGAAGGTTGTCTAGTGAGATACGTAAAGTAAGGTTTTCTATATTTTTATAGATAAAATTTGCTCTTCCGACAGAAGTAAGATCTGATCAGGTATACTGCGGTAATTAATCGTATTAATAATAAAGGTATGCTACTAGTAAAAACGAATGGAAAATCAGATAGAGAATGTCCTTAGAGAAAAGCAACTTATCTGTGAACTCATATTATGTATCAAAAACAAAGAAAAAATAGAATGCTCTAAATTACTACAAAGAAGTTATCCATAACAAGTATGATGCTATGAACCTAGTAAATTTCTTTCTGAGTATTATTTGGCAAGAAGACGCCATGTTGATGAGGAAGTCGAGTAACCATCGAAGATTAATTCACTTCATAACTATAGCTCAATTATCAGCACAAATGTTATACACGCTCCCGAGTTATTTCTCGTTTTCTTTACAGTGTTCACGTAATTAGCTACAAGCTCACGCAGATTAAACAAGCATGAATTATATGTATATATATCAAACCTTATCGGTAATGCTGACGGCATCGTTGACGAGGCTTTCGATCGTCTCGAGCGGCATATCGCAGTGACGTGTATCACCAAAATGGCCTGCTAACATCGAAACCTCCGTACTGATTCGGACCGCCTGATTCTCGGCATTTTTGTTGCTCAGACTCGACGATTCCGTTGAAATTACCAATGGTAGCAAGTTCGATTCCGGGTTCTGCTGTTCGGGCAGCTCCCGACAGCAAAGAGGCCGGTCACACTGGGCTATGGCCCCTTGACGATAGCGTGGATCATAATGGATATCGGATATATGTAGAATCTTCATTGTTGCAGAAGTCTGGCAACGTTTTTCGTTTTGTAGAGAAAGACGCACATACTTTTAGTGTTTGTTTAATTTAAGTCGAACGATCATCGTATGTTTATCTAACATTTAAGGACGCGCATATGTTTATAGTCTTATATATGGAAATCTCTTTTTCTGTACTATCAGTAAAGTAGTACGCTCCATAGTATCTCGATATTCTCGAATAGTGTCAGCGGCATTAATGCAAGCAGCAAGACGTTGCTGCGGAAGATTACTGCCCGCGTTTAAAATTCCCGCTAGAACTAAGGTTCTCGATATTGGTGCACTGCTTGTTATTCAAATACACACTTACATAAATTTATCATCAGAACTAGTAGGTACCACGTTTGGTTACCGTTGGCAACGTGAATACTATAATCTCTACTTCTGAAATTGCCTTAGAGGCTTGCGTTCTAATATATTTTTTATACCTTTGAAATGGTTGGCCATGAATTAGCTTTAACGCCATGAGCCGCTAATAACTGTCACAGAATCTGTTCAGACATCGCTAACTAGTTTTGTTTTGTTTGTTTTAATCAACAACAACCGCAACCTTTTAGGGCGACGATTTAGCAGATAGGCAACGTTTACGCTGTTTCATCAAAGTATTTATCTGTGGACGCTAGTTAGTAGAGAAACAATTTTACTAATCAGATTAGCAATGACAATTTGACGCCTAACCGATGGCAACGACGAGTAAGTAGTATCTTATCTCTGTAAGACTTACGTACGAAGTTCAACTTCATGAAAGACTGTAATTTTCGGGCTAAAATCTATCATGTGGCTCCATACGTGTTTTATTGTCAGCAGCCTCATCATAGATACAAACTCTGCTAGATGTTTGGTGTCGGTGTTCGAAAAAGGAACCTATCCATATTCTCACAATCAGACAGCATAAATTGGAGAACTGACCGGGGACGTCAAGAGGGGAGAAAGTACTTGTCAGAAAGACTGCGTAAGGAACAGAGATGCCAAGTTTTCATGCTAGTTATAACACACAGGTTTTGATTTTGGCAGAATTTATATTCACACTGTATGTTTGAATGCGCTTCAAATAGATAGCTGTCATGACTAGGTTATGTCTCATCTGATTCTATCACCATTGATTGGGTCTCATAGACAAGCCTATTAAATTTATAGATGTCTCGAGGGTTGGACCTAAAGAAATTAGTTTTACGCTAAGTGCTGCCTACGTTAAGGATTGCTTCAGACGACTGATGGCTCTTCTCAGCATAAAACGAAGGCCAGCTACGCTTGGTTTCAAATTTCCTCACTAAGTTTCCCTGAGTTCCAGGTCCGACCTGCGTCGCAAAAGCCGCGCGAGGAAACAACAAGACGGGCGTTGCTCGTTAACGATAACCTAATCAGCTAATGCATATTTCGAATTTATTCTGAACTCGCTATTGCACTCTAGTTTAGGAGAAAGAAATAAATTTGGCCAGCGGTTATGTAATAGGAACATTACGACTGAGATCACTTACTTGATTCGTTTTTGCGCCCATACGAAGCTTCTTGGGCAGGTTTACTTTCCAGGTGTGTTGTTTTGCGGTCACTGGTCCACAGGTGGGACCAAACATCAAACCACAAATGTCACTTTGGCTCATCTTTGCTGCGAATACGCGTTCGGCAATGTTATATACCTGGTGGAACCCAGAAATGGATACACGTACACAGAAAATCATTAATACGAAGCAAAACAGATGATCAGTATAATTTCACACACCTAATAAGCTGCTAAATCGTTTTAAAGGACCTAAACTATATCTAAGAGTTTACTTGCGGACTGAATGAATTTCGACACACATAAGCCTCAGTTATAGTCTTTCGCTTGGGTCTCCGGATAGGTTTCAAGTGCTGAACTTCTTTAAATGACAGATCTAGAAGTTATCGATCGAACTTGCAGATCTTCCAGACGGACGTGTTTGGTATTTATTCATACAATAAGCTAAGTAATAAGCCATACATTTTCCTAAGTAAATTATATTTAGTGTTTTCGTTGTCGACTTTACTGTATATATTCATACCAGCAACAGATCAATAAAACGACCAGCTTTGCGTACATCTAAGTTGATTGATATTAAGTCGTATTGGAAGTTGCATATAAGTCTCAAAATAATCGATTTCATTCGGTCAAAAACTGAATGTGAGCTACATGTATCGCGGCTTCTGACGCTGTCGTTCAATTAGAATTAGGTATAGCGTAAATATTGTCACCACAATTGGTCAATCGCTACGCTTTGCTATGGGTCTGTAACGGATGATGCTGGTGTAAGGCATAAGGTCAACGGCTTTCGAAAATTACCCAGAAGGGCAAAAAGCAGAGTTGTGCAATCAACGCCAACAGCTAAATGTGACTTTAAAGACATCTGTTCAGATTACGTATAACGTGTGGGGCAACTGTGACTACTCTAAATACGAAATTGATGACCAATTGACCCAAAATAGCTCGAAGTTAGCGAGACTATTTATTTTGCCACTATATATGGCACAATTTTATATTATACGATAATTATCCTCGTAAATAAATACGTCAAAATGTGCATTTAACTTCTGGATCAGGAAGGGGCGCGATGCAACTCTTTTCCATCTACTACCCTAGAAAGCAAAAACACCACCTACGTGTATTATATACTGATCGAAAAACAAATGATTCCCGCCGCATTTGAAGGTTTCGCAATTTAGAAAACTTCACATAAACTTCTGAGATATGAACGAGTTCGAATGCTTGCCAGAAACTTTATCGACAATATTCAATAAGCTCTTCTATATTTGCATTGAGATGGTACCTATCCAAATGATGCTTGAGCTTAGCCTACTTAACACATAAAAACGATTACTTTACTTTTTATGCTAGGGCACCTAACGTAGTAGATTTGCGTCGGCATCAAACGTGCGATATTCACCCTTTGCTATATCGGTAAACGAACTGATGGGCGCCATTCCGTAGCAGCGTTTGCCGACACTTCCGACACTGTTAATGCTTGTATTATAGGTTATCTATCGA
Organism: Varroa jacobsoni; assembly: GCF_002532875.2. Classification (NCBI taxonomy): domain Eukaryota; kingdom Metazoa; phylum Arthropoda; class Arachnida; order Mesostigmata; family Varroidae; genus Varroa; species Varroa jacobsoni. The sequence continues at coordinate 46,488 of NW_019214444.1, forward strand.
CGCTCAACTGAAGTGCAACCATTCGTCCGCTGTCATCTGCTTTCGAAACAATTCGTCCAATTTTGCCGATACTACGACGGCCTAACTCACTGCGCGTATGCCAACGGTCAGCAGTAACCTGGCTTTGTTTTAGATTTCTCAGCACCGAACGTAAGCACCCTACTAACGTCATGATTGTTCCTTTGAGAGCAACCTCATGCACGTATTCAGAGCGTACCACTCTCACGTAGGCTGCATGTACAGAAAGAATCAGGGCCTAGCTACCCTTGTCCACTTCATTATAGTCGTCGTAGTAAGCGTATTCATTTCACTTAGCAACGTAACGTGAAAAAGAATACAACCTGTATAGACGCCATACGTCGTATTGTGTTTGTGTTAGTCTGAAAACTGTTTTATGCTGTATTTAGTTGGCTGCGCCGTTTTCTGAAATCAAAGCCCATTTTCGGCTAGAATCGTTGCGCGGACACCCAGAGGCAAGTGGAACTTTATCAGTGAACAGTATCTTCGACAATCGTCGTCATCGCAAACTCACACAATTATTTGTCCACAGGACAGATATATAATCCTTTATTTTTTTTATTAGAGTCCGCAAAAACTATCCGACGATTGTCTGGAATGAAATCGAAGCTAGTACAGCTTCAGTGAATGCATGCGTCCTTACCGAGTCGAGGTACTGATCAATGAGGCCTTGGCAAATGTCAGGGCTGACGAGGTCGGCCGCAAAAATGGAACACGCTAACGCGCTCATCTTTTTTAACTCGCGCCGCGTGAAATGTGTCATAGCTACCCTTGCAGAACGAAACAGTGTGAAGCACGTTTTGCACGTTTCGTTCGTAGTCACACCTGTGTCTGTAGTGTTGAGAATCTGCAATAACATACCGAAAGAAAGAACAGTTAGTTATACGCCTGGTTAAAGGAAAAGCTCAGTCAAGATACACCTAGAGTGTAGACTGAGATTGAATTTCAATAAGAAGATCTATTAAAACGAAAAACGAATTACTTTTTTCCATTTTTTTTTTGTAAAGCAAACTGATGTTATGTTACTGGTTTAGTGAGGTATTTTGGCCTCTGATAACGTTTTGTAAGACAAAATATCGGTCCCCAGACCTTTCGATAACTGCGAAAAAGGCGGACGTTGTCGAATGGTCGAGCCTCTCTGTGGCATCCCTTTTGGAATCGTTTAGCGCCATTTTTTGGACGCTTTTGTATAACGAAATCAGCAAAAAATTAGGCTCAAATAGTTCAGACTACGTTTTTGCTTGATCCTTTCGTTTACCATAGAAATTTACAAGCGGTTCTTCCGCTACTGGATATCAAGTTAGTACGCTTGCTACAAGTTTTAAATATTGTAATTGCGAGTAGATCATGCTACCCAGGGAAACGAAAGATTGGATATTATCGTTTTCTTAACACAGAAAAACAACGAATTCAGGTTGTGAAAGCGATCAGAGGAGCACATTTATGTAAACATGTCGGCTTCATTACACTATCGATCACCCATTATTCAACGAAGATGAGCCTTCAGAAACTATTGATACGTAATCAAGCGGTACTTGAACGTAACATATTTTCTGTTTCTGAATTCGCCGAATCGGTTTGGATGTGTCGGTAAATCATAATGAAGATGCATCGTTCCCTTCAACACAGTTTTCGTCACAGACTGTAAAGCGGTAAAATTAAGAATAATTGAATGAATATATCTATGTTATCCTGTATTAGCGGCACGAAACATTGCCACATTATGTAGCTTTAGGCAATAGTAAACTTACATTTGGATAACAACTTACAGTAAAATAGTTTTTTGACAATTCGCCTAGTCAGTATAGGTGTGTCGGTTCTTTATACGACGAGTATTTGTATCGAGACATTCCTGGTAGCGTAAAACGACGCGGGACAGCCACTGTGGTTTTACAAACACATCAGCCAACAACTATGGACTCAAACGCCAAATAATAATTTCAAGCAGCTTCGCGGCCATTTTGTCGCACCTTTCCTACATCTAGCGGATGCTAATTTTCACGGGTAGTCAATACCGGATATTATAATATGATATCAAACTGTCAATAATGACAAATATATGGCGTCCGCCACGGGGATGCCACACTGCGCATCTTCTTTACTCCGCGCTGTCCAAGCTGCGCCGATATCTATACGCCTTCCTTCCCGATATCTCAGTGCAAAGATATTAAACGTCCAAAGATGCCGCCAAAATCGACAATGAACAACAACCGTTTCAATCCAATACGATCATGAAGCTGGGCGGACGTTGTTCTCGGCTATGCAAAAACTGATTCTCATTGGGCAGCGTTAAGCTAGCTTACCATGTGCTAACTACCTAGGTAAAAAGCAGGTAATTTTTCTACTCAACTGTGGCGTAGGTTGGCGGCCGGGCTTATGTGTGCGATCTATCGCATAGTGTTGGGATTGCGACCGGAGTGCCATTGAACGACTGTAACGCTATGGACTGCAGTTTTGATTGCCCGAGTAAAAGGGTTTTGTAGCCGGACAGCAACAAGACAACAAGATTTCATAGGCTGGTGCTAGTAGCGGTGTCTGTAACACCCCCGATATACGGGGGCCCCCAGGGATATGTCGATGTTGTTACGACATTGAGTAGGAGCGTTACATTGTAAAATATGACAGTAATCACACTATATTTCTGCGCTATCGCAGCAGGGCCGTATTGTAGCTTTGCTATTTCGTATTTGTTATGTAACGGTGTCGTCCGGCAATTGAAACGTGGCTGGCATTAATCGACTTAATCCGGCGATAGAACTCAATTGTGAGTCTACCTTTCTGTGTCGAAGCACTGGGCGAGTTCTGTAAAATTCATGATCCAAAGGAACTGTGTATAGGGGCATATCGGTGATGGCTTTTCATGGTAAGCTGCTAATGATGAGATGCTGAAAAAAACAAATAGAGACGAAATAATTGAAAGTCCTTTTTCAGTAGTTTCGCCGATGAGCTGTTGCATTCGTACTTGATAAACTATCTTTTAAGTTATCAAGCAGTGTACGACCGAGAACCGCCCAACTAAATAGATCGTGCATGATATGCTTTATACTAGCAGGGGGCTAAGTTATTTATTATGAGGTAAATTTAATCTTCGGCTTGAACCGTGCGATCCATACCGATCTGATCGACAGCCGAAATATCCGACGAACCTAACGCGAATCAGGGTTCGTAATTCCATCATCCATTCGTTTTGTAAATAGACATATGCAGCATCTACAAAGTAGAGAGCTAGTTGGTTCAAGGCGAAAGCGTCAATGGATCGACTATCGTCACACTGCTCAACTTTTGTTGGCAAAATGTCGACAGTTGTAGATAGTCAGAGCACCCTTCAAGCTCTTTTATTGACAGTGCAATTCCTGACAAAAATGAGGTAATCATAACTAGGCACAATCGATTTTCTTGATTACTGGTCACTGTTGAATAGTACCACAGTTTGGATAGCAAACAATGGGTTCCAGTAACCCCTTGGGTAAAATCGCCGAGCGAAAGTTGCTAAAATTATTACTCTGCTACTTCTATACGGGCCTGCGAGACATAAAACGTATTACCTTTTCAAATATCTAGCAGGTGAAGCGATCAAGCCCATAGCCATGATGAAAGAAAAACGACATCGCTCTGAAAGTAGTTCTAGTACTGCTCTATTGATACAAAGTCTTCATTGAAACATGTACGCCTAGTGAGCGGGCAACTACATAGACCTGCATAGACTTCATTGGACAGCTCCCGACAACTGTATCTAACAGGATTAGATGTTTGTGCAAGTTCTTGTTTACCAAGAACTCATGTGACAATTTCCCATATCCAGTTTCTGATCCCGACAGACAAAAAAGGATTTACTATACAATATGCAGATGACCATTGACAGTATTAATACGGCTCATTTGAAATTTGATTGTTTAAGCACTATCCATTGATACTTATCAGAACTTTTTTATGCTGATTTGTTGATAAGATAAGAGGACTTGTCTTCCAATTGCAGTTATGTTTAATTACAGGCATCTGGGGGCTAAAAAATTCGAATTTTTAGAAACAACTGTATCCATTTTACTAATACAGTGGTAGCCAATTTAACAGCACTTTGTAATCGTTAAGGAAGAATTATACTGTATTTCTATCAATGCAGCATAAACTGGTTCTAAAACAGATGTAGCGCTTCGCGTTACTTGGCGTCACAGATCGTCCATCGATCTCAAGCCGACTGAAAAATCATATCATGTAATATAATATATACAATTGTTACTAGACATCTTAGTAATTATTCTGATATCATCTTGTTCTGTGGCACTGCCAAACAAGCCCTATAACAACCATTGAGGTTTTCGTTTTCTTGGCAATGTTACTTTAATGCAATTATTTCTGCGCAATATTACATCAAGAAATTGTTTCGACGCATCTGGTTTCTGCTACACGGACTTTTTTTTAACCAAAGATCAATATCGGCTGTTTTCGAAAGATAAGACGCTTAATGGGATTGACCTAATAAACGATTTCGCTATCTGACCTTTTTCACTGCTGGTCCGCATCGGTTACGCGATTATGATTTAAAAAAATTTTTTACGACCTTGAATCATGTAATGTTAGTGGAAAGTTTTTTTGGCTTCTTTACTTTTCTCGTTTACAAATTAGGAGAATCTTCAGCAGCACAGTTAGCGTAGGCTATTCTACAATGAGCTCCTGCCTAATATTTTCCACCCTCTGTGTTGAGTTCTACGTCCGGTGTCGCTGACGGTAGCCAGGCATTTTAATAGATGGCTGGCCCCCAGCTCGAAACGAAGTGTGTCTGTCTATGCTAGCCATCTGTCTGATGGGATGCCTGCCTAGTAACGATACCGGGCGTAAAACTCGAACCATAAAGGTTGGAAGAAACACTAACCGGAGTAATGTAGAGGGGCAAGGCATTCAAAATTTCCCCAGTCTGACTAACATCTCCGAAGGCAGATCGAAAGTCGCCGGTCATAAACCTGAACCAGCTCGTTTCTTGGTCTGATAAATTCGACAAAAACCATGAGCAGAAAGACGATAATTACCAGATTCGACAATTATTGAAGTTGAAGTTTTCAACCGTTATGAACGCTAGCCAATGGCCGGAGCACGACTTGCATTCTGTCCAGAAAGCTTCGCCAGTTGGGGTCTACAGAACACACCGCTAATGACACCTTGTTCAAGGCAATTCCAAGTACGAGCTATTCCCTTTCAGCAACCTCACTATAATAACGGAAGCAGCGCAATTTAGATATCCGCTGACATCTAGACTCATCATTTTATACGATCCGGGATTCGGGCGAAAACCCATTTGGCCCCTTGTGCGGCTAGCTGACGACCAGCTTCAGCCCGTTTCGGTTAACCAACACCGGCTTACTGCAATACAGGTGTGTTAGTTTTCTTAGGCCTGCTGACATATCCCTTTTTTACGAGCAATCGTGATTCCGCCGAAAATATCCGCTATGCTCAAGGTTTCGAGTGTGTCGTCAGTCTAAAGAAGAGGTTTCTGAGTAGTAACCCTGTTCTAATCACATACTCGTCTATGGTGTTTTTCCGAAGCATGAGCATGCTCCCTTTTGCTTAGATAAGGTCCGTCTTTTTCTTTATCTTATAGCGCGCATTTAAGTAAATCGAGATCATCAAATCGCACGACATATTGTAAATCGTCGGTGTGACAATCGACTCTAGACACTGAAACGCGACGTCTTTTTGCAGTATATCGATGGTACAGACTTATCGCCTTTCAAATGCAAAACGTATAGACAGAGATTGTGTTATATATTTGAGGTGCCGAACACTATTTATATTGATGACCAACTGGCGAATTTGCTGGTGATGGAAACAAAATGCTTACTCATAAATTTCTAGATTAAATAGAGGATATTCGTTGGTCATTTCATGTCTCGGGACAGACTTTTTTCTAGAGAAATTAATCAGTATACATATAGATTACTCATCCACAATAATACTATATCTTCATAATTTGACGTTTGTTTCTATTACTTTTCATACCATAGAGAGTATAGAAAAAAAACATTTCTACAACTTCCCGCTGTATTAAATATCTTAGCCAAAAACTCCTCGTAAAAACTAAATTCTATTAGATGACTAGCTAGGTTTCTTTTAGAGTTCTTTTTTCTAATGGTAAAGGAGTACCAACCGTGTTAACGTTAAGTGTCTGTAAGGCATTGATCACGTCGCCAAGCTCATTTTCGCGGTTCTGATCCATATAGATTGCATTCTCCATAGCATTTTGGAAATCGGCCACTCTCCGTGCCTTGATATGAAACTGCTCTGTTGGCTTGTTGTATTTCAGAACAGCTAACAGCGGTAAAAAGATAACAAATGCCAGTCCAGCAGGCACCGCGTGCTTCATCCACGTCATCTTTTTCGAGTTCACTCCGTTCTGTCTTCTACTGTGGGCACGCACAAAAAACGATTAGTTGCGAAACAGTCTTCAGGGACTGTGATTACGGAACCGTTTGTTGATATTAGCATTTGCTCGTAAGGCCCGAGTAGGAACCACGCATTTCCACACCGGTGCACCGTCGCACGAGTCCAATCTACTTTTCTACCCAGATAATAACACTGCTGTTAAGTATGAAATTATTTCTACCACCTTAATTTGTTCTATACCAATGAAAAGAACGTTTTCGTTTGTAGCTAACACCACTACAACGGCTTCATTTCACAGACGTTGTTTAGCAGGCATAAACACTACTTCGTCAACCGACCTTAGGCTCGCACAGGAAGACAGGTCGTACGCTGCCTCCTCATGGTACTCCTCTTCCAAAACTGGCTATTTTGACAGCGAGCCTCAGTCTCACGGTGGGGCAGCAGCAGCAGCGGATCAGCCTGACATTGAAAAGCAACCAGCAACATTAACTTTAACCCAATGAAGAAGACTTCACTCAACAGATACAAACACAGGTAGGTATAACAGTCACAGACCCGCAAAGACGGACAATTGGCGTGTTAACTGCGTGTTTAGCACAGCGACGCAGATTGTGGCTCTGGGCTTCTTTCTTTCCTAATGTATGGCCAGACGAAGCTGCCGTACAATGACGATTACACAAAGCCACTAGACTAGACGCCACGTAGGACTTGTTATCGTTGAACCTGAACGTAGCCTTGATAATAATAACGTTTGGCTTTGTCTGTGCCTGTATGTCCATCTGTCCACCCGTGTGTTGTGTGCATGTGTTTGAGTGTGTGTATGTGTGCGTCATTGACTAATGTACACAACAAACAAGTCGCCAAAGCGCAACATTGAACTGCAGCACAGCTGCAAACGATCAGCAGTACTCACTGGTCTATGTCCCACCATGCATACCGTCGACTCGGTCATCTACACAAGACAGACGCGAGACATTAGTTGACGTTGATGATAACCTGAAAATCGTTTTGCGCTGCGTGAGCCATGGATTTCATCCATCTAGCCATTACTAGATATTAGCTAGTTGTAGATTGCTGCTTGTCGGTTGTGACCGGTTCGAAACCCATGACGGCGGGGTAAACACACGAACGCGATGTAGCATCGGACTGCACAGCTCCATGTGTCAGCCAATTAGCTGCTTATGGCGAATGAATGAGCTCTGGCCGGCGCTAGCTCTAGTCGTGTCTGTATCGGTATCCACTGGTTGCTAATCCCGCTGCTACTGTGACCGCTGCAAGCAGTGGTGAGGCGTGCGTCTGCCACCATCGCTACCTTGGCGAGAACAATTTGTTACAACAGCTTCAATGCTGCGCCATCAAGGCCGATTAAGTCATCGACGACACTCATGTTGATGGCTGGAAAACACGTGACCGGCCAACCAGTTATGAAGGAGACTGTCAGTCAATACGATGCATAACGGAAGGGACAACGCCTTCTGCTCTTTTTTTCTGCGTTGGCCTTATCTATTTCGCATATTCTTTAATCGAAGATATAGCTGTAGCGACGCGTCTCTGATGCGAAATATGCGATACTAATCAACGTGCCGTTCGAGATATGGAGGCGGTAAGCTGCGATATGAGCTCATGGCTCAGTTCGAAAGAACGATGATATTAGAAAAAACGGGAGAAAGGCAATTATAGCCTCGATACTCTCTTCGAATTCCATCTTCCTTTTTCGCTATTTATTGAACAACCGCAGACAACAGCAAATAACCTCATTTGCTAAAGCAATTGAAATCGGGATGAAAATAGCTAAAAATATAGAAAAATAGAAATATAGCGAAATAGAACGATATAGGCTAAACGAAAAGTGATCCTATAAACGAGATAACTTCGTCGAGGGAAAGCATTCATTCATGGGTGACTTTTGGTAAGGTACATTATGCGACAGCTGGAAGATCTCTGCAGGGCATCATGTTTTTGAGAAAGGAAACTATCGTTATTACTGCTGGTGTTTCTTTTTATGAATGCATCGCGTGCATTTTTGTGCTGTGTTGACTTTTTGCACATATATAATTATTTGCTTGGCTAGATACTGGCTAATATAGGCATAAATTGTTGTCAAAAACTTTATGATCCGACATAGTCATGCGTACTTTTCTTGAAATAAATAAAATAAAGTTATATGTATGTATATGAGTTTACTTTGTACAGTTAGACATGTTGTCTACCCAACAGACGGTATTAATAAATTATGACAGCAGCAATATATCACATGAGATTTTAATGAGGAATAAATTTTGCTGGAATATATTTTCCACGCGCGTCGACCTTTGATCATATGCCTATTTAGCAGGTGGTACCGTGTATACGAACCTGCGTCATTGTTAATATACAGTACAATAGCATGTTACTCAAGCTCGCGCTTGCCCTCAAAGCCAATTCATAAGCTATCTATTCCAGTTCAACAGCCCAGTTTTAAACACCCAACAATACGGGAGCTTCATGCACAGCACGTATGTTCTTAACAGGAGAAAATCAAAATCTGGATTGTCTAATGCAATGCTTAACGAGAGTACCAAAGGTAAAACCTCGTACACTTGTTATGTGAAATATATAGACTAAATATATGGATTATTTTTTGTTTTGCGTCAGTTGCTTAAGAAACGAAATAAGATATAAGATGAAATGTGTTTACACCCGCATTGAAACGTAGAGCACCAATTGTCCATAAGCTTAAGTTAACCAATTCACTATTACGGATCCTTTCAGGATATAGATTGTTCAATTGTAAACGAAGGAATATGTCCAATCCTCTATGATGGAATCCTTTTGCCCTGATGTCCAGATTGAAAAATCGCTTATTTCAAGTATGAAGTATAAAAAATAAACCAAAATTCACACAAAATAACATTCTTATTTTATAGATTGTCTAATTAACTCGTAGGGATGTTGTCTTTTCGGACACGCATAAACCATATAGCCACTGAAATAACGGCTCCCTAGGCATCTGTTCGACTCATCTGAGATGCGTTTAATCAACGTTTATTATAGATAATAATTTATTATTGTATTTCCTATTACCGTACATTAACATGGCAAGTTCACGCAAACTTCACTAAAAACTCTTGACTTCAGACGTTCTCTTGCCGGCCGTTATTTGCGGCTATCGGTTAATAAAGACGAAGTGAAATAAAAGACAAAGTGTCCTAGCTTAGACCACAGGCTCATTTTTAACGTTTGGACGATGGTTGTTTTCGATGCAAGCATGTGTCAATCGCGGTCAACTGACAACACAGATTCCAACATATTTAGTAGTCGTTGCTTTATGGTCGTTAAGCCATAACAGATTATCATTTTACCACGGTAGCTTCGATTAGTAACAGCGGACCTCGTACTGGCCTTAACATAACGATGATCGGAACATTGCAATGTTGAAGTTTAGCAATAGCAAGCTAACCGATTGTAACGTGAAATACTGAAATAACACTTGAAAATACGGCTCAAGTTTGAGGTTACTAGATAAGTTTTCTAACTGTGTATATAAACTAGACTCACACGAAGAGCCAAAAACGAAAGATACACGTTTTTCGACAGAAGCATGATCCAACAGAAAGCCTCGGTGTCGTCAGTCGGACGGCTGGCCGTGTTGGCGCTATAGACTCTTAGCGGCAAATAGATCGCATTCTTATATATTTGTAAACTTTAATGGGGTGATGCCTACGATAAGAGGCTAGATTTGTGAGCTAACTTGGATATGTTATCTATTTGGGTTATTTTGACTATCGTTTACCGGATACACACGCTGAAACACTTAACATGACGTACGGATCGGGAAAATAATATTTGCAGGCTGGTGGCTCATAGAAGGTCATCCGTTCCTAAGAATCTATTTATTACCTGGTGATTTTATTTTTATTGTAAACAGAATTCTCTCTAGGTCGACTGCACTCGAACGTTCTAGTTCATGCGCTAAATTGATTAATAATGCTAATAATTTAATCGCAGTAATCTAATTATTAAATTTCTTGAATATTCTCGCTTTTACATAGAAGTTCCTGTGATAGTAAAATAGTGCCGAGCTTGCCTACTACACTTAAAAACATATGGTCGTCTATTAGTCATACGCCAAAAACTTCTATATCCTTACTGGTCTAATAGCGCTCTTCACAAAAACTTATTTTAAAAATAATGACGAAGGGTACCTATATCTTTTGCTCAGATATCGCTTAGACGCTTTTGGCAACCTAGCCAAGGTAAGCACAAAAAGACGATCCCTTAGTTTAATTCGCCATCGGTGCATACATAGCTTTACGCTCATTGAGCTGAGGTAAGTTACTTTTATTTCTTTCTCAAATTAGCAATCAGTAGGATTTAGCTATATAATATGGCCCATATATCTTTTAAAGTAATCCTGCAGAAAACCTGATGTTGCGCAATAGCTTCCTAGAGTATGTTTGGAAAATTAACCTCAATGACAGACGAAGTTGTTCTACAAAAAGCTACCCGTTCATTGTTTGACCAGGTTCTAATGCAGAGTAATTTTTTTTTTGTAATAACATACGTGCGCATATAGGCCCACCATGTCCCGCTCGAATAAGCATACGCGAAACGATGATATGTTTAATATCAAATTAGGTAGATCTGACACTAAAAAAATATTAGCGGCCATTAAACTACACAAAAACATCCGTTGCATGAGTTAACCAATCAGGCGTTCACAAATACTCAATGGAAAAACACTTTCTTCAGTTGTAAACCTTATAACATAAATTATTTTCCAAAAGCTAACTAAAACCACACATTAATTAGGGAGCGTATACAAACATTAGATATGTAGGCTTAACTCATAATAAATACGTTGCAAAATCGATGACGTCGAAATCGATTACACAAAAAAAATGCACTACTCCGAGTATTCTCTTTACAATACGTGATTACGTTTCCTTCAGTTTTCGATTATCTTAATTCAGTTTATTTAACTTGAATATGGTCGTACTTTACATCAGAGGGCTAGCTCGCAGCACGAAACCAATTTTGTCTTCCCCGATTTAAGCTTAAGTACGACGTGCCGCTAACTTTAGCGGACAAACATGTTACCGATTGCGCTGGCACGGGGACGATTGATACTTTTCTCTGTCTGCTTTTCCTATACATTTCACGTGTGATGCTGAATAACCCAATGGCCGCGGTACTTCTCACATTCGCTAGATTAGCGGAACTATACGGAGAGGATATCTTCCCCTACCGTGCCACACCAACTGTTCTGCTTCGAAAAGGACATCTACAGACTTGGCGAGAGAACAGGAAAGCGAGCGTGAAAGAGCGAGCTTTCCGGTCAGCCGGGTGGCGAAAACCGGCGGGTAAGTGGAAGGGTAAAGCGCTAAAATTTTCAAACGGATGAGAGAGCCCGCCAAATGCGCCTGATCACTTATCCCTTTGACTGTCGCCTCAGAGTGGAAAGCCGAAGTTGCAGACGCCCCCTAACGACGACGACGTTTCAGCAGACGAACAGTCAGCTGAGAACAGTTAAGTGATAAGCAGACGACGCGCCATGTCAACAACGCAGACGACGACTAAACACGGAGTTCTGTTTCTTATTCCCGCACTGGCAGGACCGTGGACAGATCGAGCTATCGGCACGGATAGAACTGTATTCGTCGGGTAGTCCGGAGTGGGCTTGTGCGGGTTATTCTACTGGAAACGCAGTGATAGCCGTTAGAGCAAAGGAAGAAGGGAGAGAAATAGACGGCTACAGCCACCGTCAGAGGCAAAATAGGTACTTGGTTGCGTTATTGATGTGAGGTAGGCCGTAGATGCAGCTGCAACCGCAGCAGCAGCAGCAGCAGTTCGTGGCTTGTTCCTTCGATAAGTCCTGACTACGGACTGTGATGCTGCTGTGAGTTGATCGTTCTAGCATGAAAGCTATCATCGATATCCATAGCGGCAGCAACAATATTAGACAGCGAGCCTTTGCTCGAACACGCTAGATGCCTGTACCGTTTCTGGATATTTTGCGCCAGTTGTACCCTGAGAAAACCGTGGTAGTGGCTACGGTGAAAGTTCTAGTGATAATAATCAGCGACGTTTGGCTGTTGCTGCTGGTTGTCGCTGGTTGCTCTCTAAAGGCTCGGTCGGAATCGAGCTGACAGCAACGTTGCCGGACGGCGCTGCTGGATTGAGAAGAAGCGGAAACGAGTCAACGAGAGTGCATGGAGTATATGTAGTAAAGGGCAGGTAGTGTGCGCTTGAATGCGCAGAGTGTGAGTCGTCTCAACGGGTTCGATCGAGCGCCAGCAGCGTCGACGGTAGTGTACTCGATTCGAATATACTCGATAAGTATACACAGAAGCAGATCAGCACAAATTCGTGATTTACAACGGCTGTGATAAAACAACGACGGCCATTAACAATAGATAAACGTCGCTAGAGATCTCGTGTGAACGAGTCTCCGACTCAGTCGACCTGCCAGTTACACAGTGTGGGTCGATCAAGCGCTTGGCGGCTAGACATCGACGATATCTAGACATACCGGTCCAGGACGTGAGCATACGTTCGCGATACGGTGCAGCACGACAAGTTGAGCGAATGACAACCCGTGACAGAGAAGTAAATCAACTTGGGATTAGCCATATCATCAGTGGTAATATTTTATCTAATAGTTGTGAAGATAGTTGTAAAGCGAAAGAACAAAGTTGTAAGGCAATCAGTTGTTGTCACTCTGGCAAGATCTGTTTACAAACAGGATTCTCGATTGCAACGTTCTCTGTCATGGATATAATGTACGCTGCCGGTGCATCATAATTAATGATGACAGGTTGATCATGATCAGCCTACATTAGTTTGTTGTATGGAAGGATAGCCTTTGCTCGGCAGTTCCAATCATTAGTGAATCGTGTCCCTCTATCCGTGTGTTTGTGGGTGATTTCTGTGTACTTAAGGATACGTATATGACCGAAGCAAATAGAGAAAAAAGGGAATATAACAACAACAGACGAAGGACACAACCTTATCAACAACACGAATTGCGTCGCAGCAGCAGCGAGCGGGCGAGATTCCAAACCCAATCACTGTTGTTTAATTATGGATTTATTATCTCTCATAGGACCTATTGACTCCTAGATCATTTATCTCGTACACACTTGTACCTGCCAGTCTTAGTCAATTTTAGTAATACTGCAGATTTTGCCGGTCAGGAAAGGTGACCATCTACAGAAACAGGTCATATCGCTGATGGTTGCTTGACCATACACTTGTAAACATGCACCAATTGATAAACTGAATGAAGTGCCGTTCCTGAGAAGGTGTTGTAAACCTATCGGTAAGTCCAGCCTCTGATTTTGTGGATTCGAACGGGAAAGCTCATCAAGCAGAGTGTTAGAAGCTGGGGTGGAAGTGTGTTCGATCTGCTTCTGCCACCCCTCCCTCGAAAGGATAAGTGCTTTGTCTGGTTACCTTGTGTGCTTTTACTCCTGTTTCTCCTATATTGGTAAAGAAGCGGAGAAAGACTGCACGATGTCGCAGCATAGTGATGAGGTAGTTACTTCAACGGACTCGTTTTGGGAACCTGGGAATTATAAAAGGACAACGAAACGAATCGAAGATGGGAATCGTCTTTGTAACGACCTCATTCAGCTAGTCACCGAAAGGGCGGAAATGGAAAAAAACTACGCCAAAGGTCTTAAGACTTGGGCAAAAAAGTGGAATGATATAATCGAAAAAGGCCCTGAATACGGTGAGTACCTGCAGTTCAACTATTAAGCAAAATTTTTTTGTTTAATTTGTTAGTAGTTAGCACGTAACTACAATGACTTCATAACTGTAGCTACTTAGTATGAGTTGCAGGCCCCTTGGGCCTAAACTGTGATTAGCCGATCAACAATTTTACGTGTTGGCTGAAGGTAGTATTCTTTGTTGTACTTTGTAAATAATAACCCGTATCGAAAACGAGACTGTTCCATTGACTGTCCGACTGCGGACGCCGTTTCGATAAGTTGAAAAGGTAATCGCGTCGATTATTGAATGGCAACTATCATCACCCTTGTTCGTCTTGGAGATCCCTCGCGCAATTTTCCACTTTTTGTTTGTCAACCCTTCATTCAAGCATTTAAATGCATCTTTGTTGCTCAATGGGAACGCGAATAGTCATTACAGACTTCTCTTTTTTGAAACAATTAAATTATACAAACCAGAAGGTACGATGTACATTATCAGGCGATATATTCGCATGTACACTGCGACCCGAGGGCCTGTGGCAGGCCCGGTAAATGGCCGTCTCCGTCGTACAGTTGTCGGGTGGCAGATTGAACATAATGCTCCCTGCCTATATGTAGTATTATGCTTTACATGCAGCGTTCAGCCTGTCACATCCAGCTGATTCAATGCCACATCGGCACTTTCTAGACCCTCCATTCTTTCCCAGCTACCACAGCGATTGTCGAAGCCTGCTTATGGCTGTGGCCCACACTAGTGGCCAGGTTCAGCAAGTAGGACCAGCATTGTCGATGGTGGGGCCGACCGAAAAGCCAGTGATTCGCCATCCGTTCTTATCAGCTTCGAGCTACAGGCTATAGATGCTTGTTGTTGGTCGTGGCCGAAAAAGCAAGTAGAATGGCGACAGTAGTGGCTACTCAACGACGCAGCCACTGGCGCGAAACCGCACCGTCTGCATACTCTTCGGGAGTCCTGACCCCTAAAATCGGGTTGGCCGCTTGTTGCTTACGCTGTCCCCTGTCGCTAGGACTCGTATAGAAAACCGTCTGCATTTTGCCCACTCTCTGCCCGCTAGGCCAACATGACGATGAATGTCGATTGCAATGCTGATACGACAGCAGCAGTAGTAGCAATCGTTATGTTGTCTCGCTCAGGCCCTCAGCAACTCAACGAGCAGGATTCATGCGAAACCGCCGTCGCGCTGTGTTGCTTCTCCCGCTGTTGCTGTCGTTATTGTTGTTGTTATCGGCGTTTTTGTTTTTGCTGTTGCTGCGACCGCCGCCGCTGCTAAAACGAATTGAAGATCTGAATTCGTGAAGAGAACGATGCAACGGCGAGACACTTCGTCGTTGGGTCTTGTTTCACTCGCCAGCAACTCCCTTCGTTGTCCTCATTATGGCAGCGTTTTTCTTCTGTTGGTAAGTGGTAACCAAGTTTTAGTTGTTGGCTTCATTCTGCTAATGACTGCTCGTCACTGGTGCAGCAATTCTGGGAGCAGGGCCAAACATAACGGTAGTGAGATGGCAGGGTAAAGGAGCTAACGGGTTCTGCGTCGACTTTGTTTTTATCGTTCGTTAGATGTACGGTGCTTCTGCGTAGACAGCGAAGCGAGCCGGCTACAGCTGAAGCGTGTCGCGTCAGCATAGAGTTAGCGGAGAAAAATGAATGCAAAGAAACGAGTGTGCGAACTATGAACCCATTCGTCTTCGTGTGGCGGTCATTGCGACTCCGGCCGGCCGTCCACTTGGCGATTGGAACGAACTGAGCTGAGTTGGCGGGTCGTAGTGTTTATAATCTTCACTTCAAGAAGCAGTTGATCAGAGAATTTCAGCCCTGGTTCGCTTGGCGCGTTTGTTGCTGTTTACGGTGCCCTTTTTACCGCAGGCGCCGGCTCCATGATCACTAGTACTCTACCACTGATACTACCACAGTGGGTCATATTCGCAGTACTGCCACAATAGCCGCGTGGTTCATCCATTCGCAGCATTGCTTAGTCTATTACAACTAAACCGCATTTCTTCTGCTAACCATGATACCATAATGATAACTGGTGTTGAATGTTGCTAATCTGACGGAGCTAAATTAAACTGGCCTGGTTGTCACGTACTTTCACAAATATGTACTACGGTTACTGTACGCGGAATACAATGTCGAGCAGTACAAATGTATTTTTTCGAGCTCATTCAAGTCAGTCCGATTCAGTTCGATGATCATTTAAAAGTATCATAAACAGTAGCCCAGTTATCCTTGTTTGTTTACCAGGGCATATAATAACGGTAACTATATAGGACAACCACAGCTGCCGTAATTAGCCGATTATAATACTGCGATGATCACGAAGCGAACGCTCAAGAGTAATTTTCGCTTTGAGCGCTAGATTTTAGCTCCCATATATTCACTTGTATAATGCTTCCGTTGGTCGGGCCTGCCTTTATTCAACAAACATGCACCGATTACTGTCCGACAGATAAAAACTGTTAGCGCTGATAAGTTAGGTTTACCAGGTAGGCTACCTGACAATCCTTCGTGCCCATAACAGGTAACATATAACATGTTTATCTATAATTTTTAGTGGTAAAATTGGTTATGGTCGATTCGTTTTGTCAACAATATTGCTGACAAACCTGGATCTACCGAGCTACCGATATCAACCTCGGGCCTCACCGTTGTTACATTGTAAGATGTCGTCTATAAGTGCTGTTTTATTATCTACGCACTTTTCGACCATGGAACTCGTTTTGTTACTAATTATCTGTGCAACAGCGACAAAGCGGTGATATAGAGAATGGCTGAGCGCCCACACGTCAGCATTTACCTTCTTAATTGATTCAACCACAGCCGCGATTTTCTGCGAATCATTTTCCCTGCTCCTGTCACTCGATTCCGTATCGAGCGAATCGGTTTTTCAAAGCCGCTTCGATACTCCAGTTCTGCCAAGGTGACGACGTGAGACAACGAAGTAGGAGCAGGAAGAGGGGTATATAACTAAGGGATAAACGAACATCACTTCAGTAGTCGTATCCGGCGTTGACGGCTACGACATCGATGTTTCTTTGTGCAGAGTGTGCGAACGCTCATTGATGGTGCCGTTGAAAGTTATGACTCCGAGTTGAACACATTTTACTAGGTGTCAACATGGCAAAGACACAGGGACATAGAGAAATTTGCAGGCGTGCACGTATTGATAAACGCATACGTTAACGAGGATACGATTTGATTATTACTGTTAGAATAAAGAGAATGTTCTTTGTTGGTCTTAAGCGAGCGATCATTAGTTAAGATAACAACCACGAGAAGTTTGGAGCTTTGATTGACGGTAAAAAAATCTCCAACAAAAGAATACGAAGCCGATTGTAGTACGTTGAGCTACTAAGATTTGAGCCAGATCACTGATCAGAATGGGATTTCTTCTATAAAGGCAGATACAATTGTGTTACTGTATGTATATGTCCTTAATTTTCCTTTCCATCGTTTTTATAGTTTAATATCGCCTCCGTATTTATATTGAAACGTAAAAAAGCGTTAGTCACTCATTTGCATGAAATGTAACTAGAATTTTAAGACCCAAGCGTAGACAAAACAATTATAACCCAGCTAACGCTGACAGTTTTTGCCTTCTCCGCGCTTGCAGGATCTGATTTCTTGTTATTGTTATTATTTATTGTGGTTTACCATGAATACTCACCTGATGCTGCCTGATGAAGTTTCCTCTGTGCGGTCTGGCCTACGAACGACGTTTGAGTGCTACGTATAAAGCCTAGTATTACTGTGACGGTTTCTGTGCTTAACTTAATTGCAAATTTGCCTTCTGCTTGCGTAAGGAACCCTTGTGCACCTCTTAGTTTGCCGTGCGGGTTTTCTGCCCGCAATGTAGCGATTATTACACGCGTCCATTCCTCTTCCTTCCTTTGTACGGAATGTGAAAACTTCACGGGTAAAAATTAGGCCAACTTCATAGATTAACTAGCTGTAAATATCATGCATAAGTAAACACTGTACAATGTTGTATAACGCTAACAGTTATATAATCTACACATACGCATAATTACGTTAAATGCTGTTGTTGCCGATCCCTACATATCGACATTCAGTAAACCTACAATTTGGCCGCTATATAGCTAATTCTATATATATAATATATATATAATATAATATAGTTTAAAGCCGTATTTATCAGGATGTTAGTACATCTTCCACCTCGTGTTCAACATAAGCGCAAGTTAACCCTTTCAGCAGCCATTTACCTGCTCCAACAGATCAGTTTCATACTCTGTGCCTGACACCGTCTGCACCTCGTCGGAAAAACACTGAAAAGAAATATCTACTTTCTACTGTAATTGACGTCGTCGGTATTGCAACAGTTTTCTAGCCGCACGAGAACAATAATGTGTTGATCTAACATGAGGTTGTCTGGCTTTTTGACTTGCGCGCATCTTAGCACACTACGATCCGTCTTTGTGCCTGGCAGTGTGCCCCTTGTCTGTATGTCTATCGTAAATATCGCAAAACCGACGTTTGTGCGGGCAGGGCCGCCGCTGTCGTTTTAACTGGCTTCTGACATGCACACACACACACACACGTATATAACAGCTATTCGCATGGCTTATACAATTAAATCCATCTACGGCAAAATCCGTCCCACACATCAGCCGTATCAGCAGTCTGTTCCTCTCTCCATGCTGTACAGTTCTATCCATAGTTTGCGTTGAAGTATGTATTGTTTTGCAGTGTACATGTAGTAACTAATGCCGCTTCGACATTCACTTGGTTAACAGCCGAGACGATTCATAAAAATCCATATTCTTAGTTTTGCTAGTGGAAATACTGTTCGATCGTTGTCGTACGTCAATCGATACTATTCTGTCCTCTGCTTGACGCTATTCGCCATGCCCTTCGACGCGGCCGTGGACTGGACGATCCGCTGACGCAACGCTAGCGTACTGGTATAGCTGTATTTCTTTCTTCCTTTTATTGCAATTTGTTTCAAACGTTGGCAAACCGCGGTGTTCATTTACCAGTAACAGCGACAACGACGGCAGTGGCCGCGACAACGGTGGGGCCCATTAGCGCCATTGCCCCCCAGGCTCTGTTCCGTCCGGTCATTACTTTCGCTGCCGTTGGCGACTTATGGCAACAATGGCGCCAATTTAGTCTCGTAGTACCTTTTTCCGGACCGTCTAATGCAGCAGTAGCTCAAGCAGCCATGAAGCAAAAACGCGTGGAAAGTTGCGAGTGGCAGCGACATTGCCAAGGTCGGACATATTTGTCCATACAAAACTTGCCATTTTGGTTGAGCTGAGCTTAGTGCGCGGCATATCGCTACTGCCGCTGCTATTGGTGTGGGTGAGACGGCTAATCCCTCTAACTGTCGCCATGTTTAGCGGTGGTTATGAATTGCGTACGATTTGTACTGGCTGTGAGCAACAGCCAACTCAGAGCGAGTTAGCATAAATAGGCGACAGTTCTAAGCGATCTGCTTAGTTCTGACTATTAAGGAAAACGATGAAGTTATTATTATCATTAGTATTGTTTTTCAGATAAGTATGTTTGTATATTCTTATTATAACTGCAAGCTATGTATACGTATGACTTCTTGCGTTGATCTCCTACCGAGACAACGATTGCATTGCACCAATTCGGTAGTCAGGAAGGGCCCTCGTCACCGTTGTACCATCAGGATTCTTACTGCAGCTAAGCTAACGACGATGGTTCATGTACGACTAGCAGCCTTTGAGGTAGAAAACCGCTAGTTTCGTCTCGTCTTAACCTAACAGTTGCAGCACAACAAGCTTACGAACAAAACCCACAATATATACATAAAAGATGTACGGTTTTGTATCGGACATCAAGGTCCGGCCGGGTTGACTGGCTGTTAGCAAGTGACCCGTGGACAAAATGAAAGGGTAGTATCAGCTGCGTTACACTCGGAGATTAACACAGTCCCTCGAGAATGAGCTCTTAGTTATTTCGCATTAACAACGGTATAATAGAAGTGGCACGAGCAGTAATAGTTGTAATAAGTCATAATCGCGTCGCAACGCCACTCGAACGACGAAAAATGGTTTGTCCGATCGAATGTGTGATATGTACAACAAGATTCATATGTGATGCTGGGGTGTGGGTGCCACTACTCTGGTCGATGGTATGAAGGCGCAACAATACCTGTATCGTACTATTATGGTTGTATTAATTAGCGAGCCATATTATCATTAATAGATTACTGGGTTTCTCTGGGCGCGTGAACTTCGTCATTGAATTGTGTCAGACAGACAGCAAGCTAGGCAAGCGATTGCTCCGTCGTAGACGCGATTTACACACTCGATGGGGCCTGCACTGTTGCCTTAAAAACTTGGCGTTTGACGGTTTGGAAATTTATGTCGGCGGCTAGAACTAGCAAAATAGGGGATGCTGGATCGGTTCTCATCTCTGTTGAACCTCGGTAATTGCGCTGCGACTTCGATGCTTTTAGGAATCGCTACCGGCAGTAGGCGACCCTGCGACTAGTGACAAGATGTCATGATGACACAAGCCATGTTAGCGGTAACGATGACAATGATAAACGCCGTTCGGCTATATGGCAGTATTGCCGTAACGGCGTGTGTTGGCTATCGTGCAAAATAATATTGATGAGTGACATACTTCGATGAGTACTTGCATTTTGTTGCTACGAGAACGACTGTGAGTACTAGAAACCGAAGAAATTCAAATAAATATTTAGACAAATGAGGACTCAGCCAAACGGTGTTAAGCGATGAATTCTATAACAACAAACAGCCTGACGTGGGAACGAACGCGGGAGAATTTTCGCTCATATTAAATCCTAGTATTCTATATGACAACGAGTTAACTAGACCACATTTTATGCACGTGGGGCTGATTGTGGTCGCCGTGGATGGATATAATCAAATAGAACATCCAACATGAAAGAACTCCTAAGTGGCAATGGCTCCCAAGGAATTAATGCTTTGGCATCTGAATAGACTTTTTTTAATTCACTTTTTGGGGCTCACTAACCTAAGCTATCCTGAGAATCTAATATCAGTAGAAATTCTATATCGCTCAGCTGACACTTAGAGAACCAAATACTCTCGAAATACGATTTTTTTTTACTATTAGACGTGCAATACGCCCACCTCCCTTTATTTTCAAGCCCTCCACATTGACGTAGCTGTATAACAATTTCAGACGATGATGTAACATAACAAATGAAGCACAAAAAGGGCGAATAGCCTATAGCTTTAAAAAGACAAAGTTATCTGTTAAATACATACATTATCAGAGGCCATCTACTCTTTGGACGCAAAATTCGAACAAAAAATGATTTGGTCATGGCGCCCTTCGTATAGATCCGTTAATTCGACGAACGAAGGACCTATCGGTGTCAAGCTATCCTGTATCAAGTTAACGATTCGAAAACAAGACGCGAAAAAAATCTCGGGATGAATTTTAGCGCACAGATTATCGCTAAGGCGGTCGTCTGCCGGTCTCGGTTTTAGAACCAGCGTCACTTCGCTCGTCGGTTCTTCGGGTCGCGATGTCGTGTTGACCGACAAAACTACCGAAAATCGCGAACGCTCGATAATCGAATGTCGGCCATGAAACCAAAGAAGAAAATTACGAGGCGCCTGTGCATATGAGTACATCAGTGTTTCTGTGATGGCCGGAGAAAAATATTCGCACGACGGAAACAGCGGCTGGCTCATTCATTTTAAGTGGATGACAAACGAAATTCCACTTATCTGCCATTACGGATCGTGAATCAGTGCCTGACAGCAGTCAGCAGACTTGTTGCGGATCTTGCGGTTTATTGTGGCTCGTTTTGACGTAGTAATATGGTCGGCCTCTCGTGCGCGTGCGGTAGCCGTCATTGTTCGAGAAGAATAAACGCGTGCAGTTCATACAGCATCGAATTAAAGAAACGGCGATGATGATGGCCGAATTAGATATGATTCAGAATATTATTCCCAGCACTTTTCTGGGGGTCAGCAAGCGCCAGGCATCGAAATCTCGGCAAACGGAATCCCATCGCGTCGTCAGTATTGGGTCGAAGCAGACGGTTTATAATCAGCGATGTGGTCGTTTGTGGCTTGATCTCGTTTAGGTTGAATTTCCTCTGAACGATGACAAACGAAAATACTTCGTTAGGCGCCCGACGGCCAACACGTATAAAGGTTGGGGGCAGTGGCAGGCGAAGGACGTTCAAAACATTTAATCATATCGCATCCATGGCACGTATACTTCATCCGAACGAACGCACATATGTGACGCTCTCAAGTGAGACGAAACTGATTGAAATTCTAAATTATGCCATACGAATTATTCTAACGTACAAGGTTCCTGTGTATATATAGGGTATAGCTGTTCCGTAAGGGATCACTGACATGTCACTTTTGATGCAACTAAACGAATCTCGAAATTAAATGATTGATTGATCACTGACGCATCCGATTTCACTGTAGCATGTCAAAACGTTGGGAATCAGAAGCGGAAACGCTCTAAGTTACAGAGAACGGTCTCGTATTTAAGGTGTGTTTCTCTTAAACGAGATGTTGAGCGGTATTTTATGGCATTCGCGCGTCTATTCTATATAGAGGAAGGATTAACATACGAATGTATTTTTGTTTTTACTTGATTGGCGACAGTGATTTTAAAATTTATTTGTTATGTCGGATTAATCACAATGCTCGATAGTCTCTAACAAATAAATTTTAAAATCACTGTATATATATATATATATATATATATATATATTTTTTTTTTATATCGATTTGAAAGGTAAGATATTCTAATAATAAATAACCGCGTTCAGTATTTTATTGGAATCTTACCGACACTCATAAATTTGAAGATAAAAATGGATGGCGGCACGCCCCAGATCACAGATGATGACGATAATCTGGTGGGCGGTGTTTTGCTTACGAGTACAATGTTACATCAGAACGCATAGAATCTGATTGGTCTTGAGAGACCGGACTACACCGGTCTAATATTCAGACCTGTTCATCGTTTGATGATGACGATGCGTACGTGATATGTAGCAAATGACAGGCGCTGACGAAGACCGGCGTAAAAAGCCAATGATGACCGCAGTGACCATGGCGTTTAAACTAGTCTTTGTTTTCTTTTTGTGTAGTGTCGGCACGAGTCTACCATGGCGGTAGCAGATACGCCAACACACATATAGCCACACTATTGATAATGCGGTTATTATTTGTTATTATTACCATTATTATTCATCAATTAGGTAGGTAAGTTTAAAAAATTGTTTTACCTACCCTATTAATTCCGCAGATTAATTCTGGCAACAAGAAACTCAGAGAATAATTAATTGGACTAAGTACGTCTATAGAAACGTTCGTCCATAGTGGAAACCGCTACGTGCGTGTCGATAAGATTTCTCGTTGGTGAATTTCCTTCTTGACAGTTATCGAAAGTACATGTCTTTAAGGTTCGCCGAGTAGTACGCAGTGCTTTGTCATATTGAAGAAAACAAGCAAACATTAGTTGTTCCTTATTGATGCCATAAACGAGATTCTGTCCGCACATTTGATGCTTCGGCCACGAGCTCCAGGTATAAATTATTTACCCTTTCGGTACGTATAAAGCTCTGCCAGCGTATGCCAGCTTCCCGCTCAAAAGTGACAGCATCCAATATGCTCGAACATTCAATATAATCTCTAACGTTCTATGTGTTATGGAAGGTCAAATTATATGTACAGTCTATTTTGTTTGCTGTCTATTGAATTATTACTTAGCTCCCGTGCATTGAGAATAATGGCGTATCCGTAATAGAACAAACAAGATCAAGCTTTTTTGCGATATTGGCCACTTACCAGTTTTTGTTCAAGCATCGCGCTGGTGGTCGTCTATCGGGATGAGGCGTGTCATAACCCCTCTACCCTTCCGACTAAAGATTACTACGAAAATGCTATCGAACAGCGACGTTAGCGCGTGGGCTTGTGATTATCGTAATAAAAAGACCGAGGCACGTCGTAGGTTACCTATAGGGTCGTCAAGGTGTGGTCGACACTGCCATGACTAGACGAAAATTGTTAACTGCGTATCGATTGTACATAACTTGCAGCAAGCTCTGGCCACGGCAGGAATGAGTTTTAACTTATCAATCTGCCCACGTCTATTTACAGTGATTTCCAGTACAGCCACGGATATAGAAGAATATTAATCTAACACTGCGTAGCGTACATATATATATACTATAGAAAGTGATGGATTCATCGTTCGGTTCCAATGTGTCACAAGATTGGTAGGCTCATGCACGAGTGCAGCGGAACTGACTCAGACTCTGCAGACATTGAAGCGACAAACAACGTTGTAAGCTAGGATCGCCATATTTGTCTTAAGCATTTTCGTGGCATCGCCGCTCACATGTTGGCTTATAATCGGTTTGATGTGTTTGATCCTTACGCAATAGTTCTGCAACAGTCCACGAGGGCACATATCAACAAATGCGCTACATTTGAGAGATACATAGTGATAAATATATACAATAGACTTGTAGCTGGTATGCAGTTCATAGTAAATAGCTTATGGCTTGATAGTATTTCGAGCTAAAGCCTAAATGCGATATCGTGCAGGGCACGTATCGGATAACTGAACGGCTTGAGCGTCTTCTGTTCCTAGAAAACGTTCCTGTGTAATAACTAGCCCATAAATTACATGCAACAACATATGCTTTAGGTATGTTATAACGAAGTGGCTGTAATCGGTCTATAGAGCTAGGTAGTCTAGGGCGAATTACGTATCTGCGTAACCTGACATGTTGTTCGAGTGACTCGATTAAGTAAGGGAGTTTAGCTATACTGATTTACGAAACGTGTTCGAATCTCATCGTATCCTATCAATCATTATAACAAGAAGCTATAAGTTCGCAGTGTCTGTTATGTATAGACCTATGCTTTAGGTCTAGTCGTCTGCAGTTTAGGATTATGCCTGCATACAAATATATAGACTGCTCTATTGATATTACGCTGGAGCCGTGCCGTCGCCCAGCGTTCCCCTACAGTTTATCTCAAACAACTCTTATAATAAAAGCAATAGGCAAACAAGCTCAGGTAAGCAGCTTAAATCCAGCATGTGTAGCCCTCAGCTTGTGATATTAAAGTAGCGGTGTTCAGCGGGAATGGGAACATGCAGTCGTAAGACGTCGCAATTTTCTGGAAGCGTCGAAACGTTTTGACAAACAGCGCAAAGCGGCGGCAACTTAGTCCGTGCGAATGAACTCCACAAGAAAGTTTTCACATGATCATTGTTACTATTATACGGATTAGAAGTGAACAGAGAGTGGCAAAAGTTCAATACTCAGTTCGACTCCAATGGCTTCAATGATTGCTGAGTTAGGCGTTGCTATAAAACAACCTTGAAAACTGTAATTAATATAACGCGTATTGGCCATTCGCTCCGCTGCCCAGCTGGTAGCTTGTATTTTATCGCATAACGTCGGCAAGCCCCAAACAGAAACGATGAAGGCAACAAGGTAGATATATAATCAGTTTTCCAATTCACAAACGATTTGGTCTGAATTTGTGCGTTTGGTTTTTGCCCATTTCGAGCGATTTATCGTTATTATTACCAATATTAGAATTTTAATTTTACCAGAAGGAGAAAACTTTGCAAAAGAGGGAGCGTAGTTTGTTACGGTAGCTGTTGAAGGGTAGCAGTTGGGAAACGTCCCGCGCACTTCTGTACGAATCGTTAGAAGTTGTACTATGAAACAATATAAAACTACAATATTCTGATGGATTTAAACGACAGAAATGTGATATTTTAAACACAGATCCAATACGAAACAACTTACATAAGGTAAACAAATCGTTTCGTTGACTACTTTATACTATCATTGGTTTGATAAGTCGTCAACAAGATTGCCAAGCACCAATATATGATACACTAATGGACGAAACATGTCGAGCGTTGATTAACCAGAGAAGCTAGTTTGAACCACTTTTGGTGGCGTTGGTAAATCTCTGACAAAAACGGGTTCGTGTTGTTTACATACCAACAAAGTAACATCAACGACTGGGTTCATCTCTCCAAATACTGTTATTACAACCAACTGGATTGGAGCTCTATTTGCTGCTAAAATAACTGGCCCGGAGGGCATTTAGTCGTTATACATCTGTGTGTTAGTTTGCCAGTCCACATTTATGGCTCAAGTTCAAGTGCATAAACACCGTAAAAAGAACCTTGTGATGCTGTTATGGCTCTATAGGGTGACACCTTGCTAAGTAGTAAAGAATTGTTGTCGGGCCTAGATTGAGAGATATCCCAATCTATATTCTGTTTGACATCTTATTTAGCCGATGCCCATTCAAAAAACGTTCAGATGTGACAGACGTCGGCAAAGCGTGCAACACAACAGTTGTTTATGTACAAACAGAATGGTAATTTACATTTGAGATTCTCTTGTACTAATCCGAAAATTGCTATATGATAAGAGGTCTCCGAAGATAACGAGTCAATGACGTAATACATTGGAAAGTGAGGGGAAGATTCGCGCCCTCGTTTCAATTATAGTAGATAATTATTTTGCACATTTTCATCTTCTAAAATGTATACGACATCAACAGTTAAACTTTATCGGCACCATTTGAGCTGTATACCGAGAAATCTATGAAAACCATTACAATTAAACACTCGATATGATTGGCGGCTCTCTGCGACGAACTTGGGTGTTTTTCGCGACGCCCAGCAAGGAGTAACAATACGGGCTTTGTTAGGGGGTATTGTTGGGTATTAGCCATGTATCGACAGCTAGTAGAAGTTCCCAAAATAACACATTGTGTTGTGATATTATGAGCGTCAATAGAGCGTCCACCCTTTGAACTAACTAATAGTAACTTGTTTAGCTCATGTACGCATACTGACCGAGGACGGCTCAATGTTCACGTAAATGGATCATGCGAATCTGAGGGATGATTTAAGCAACAGGAAGCACAGGAAAAAAAGAAGGAAAACCTCGCTAATGGCCACATCTATTCTTCGGAAATTGACAATTTATCTGCCAGATACAGCGTCGACCTACGCACTAACACACGGTACAAGCATAAATTGAAATTACTGTGTCGTTAACACTAGTTGACGTTGGAGCACTACGCATAAGAAGCTCAAATGAGATGTCAAACTGAAGAACTATACTAGCAGTGCTTGGATCTCACATTGCAACATTTTTTTCCATTACAATAGATGTTAAGAACTTCTTTACTGCACATTTAGCGCGTGGTGATCACCTTAATCCACAAACATTTCCAGAAACACTATATAGGACGATGGTGTCTGTAAGGGCAAGCATCTTGAAACCTTCCACATGGACGCCGGCTAGAGAAATAGGAAAAAATTTTTACTAAAATTTTGGTAGGTATATAACCTGTTTTTTCATACCGCTCGCATGCGATAACGGTAATGTTGATAAAATCTCACAATAACAATATGCAATGGCCAATCGGGTTCGCACTTGCCAATTTGATATCTGTTCGTGATAATGTAGGTATAATTTTTTTTCATGACAACCTACATCAGTCATACACGTTAGCATGACATTTTTCAAAACAAGCAATGTATATATGGTATGCACGTATAGCCTTCCTTACGTATTTGTAATGTTAACGCTTAGACGTCGAACGTTGTGAGGCGGAAAATTTCAAATGCCAAAATGGCCAACAGCCCTGTTCCCTGTTTGGAACGGATGCTGGTTAGCCAAAATTATGATGAGGTGGACAATCTGACGCGACGGTAGATGTTCCTCTACGTTTTATAGGGATAAAACTACGTCACACACTGAGTCTGCGTGCCCTTGAAGTCGTTATGCTTTCGAATATAGCCATATTGTATTATAACAAATTAGCGATTTTGACCGCCGTAGTACACCGTCGCTTCTTGGCCCTGTCTTACTCTGCCAGCTCATGTGGGTGCGCGTGTGTTATTTATAATAATAATATTAATAATAAAAAAAAACTGTAATGAGCATAGAGTATGTAAGTGTATGGTAAAAATATATTACCCTCGGGTGGATTGAATGGAGCCACTTTTTGAAAATCTTAGGAAAATACCAAGTTATTACTTAATACGCTAGAGTCACAAAATCGCGTGACGCTAACACGTTTAGCATTGTGCCGTAACATCTTCTAACAATAACGGCTAGCGTAAATGGCCGATTTCAATTATTCGCCTTCTAGTCAACAACCATCTCTGATTTTACACGAATTTCGCACAGGCGGAAATTACAGTGTGAATCGCGACTTCGGGTGAACCTTTGTGACTCCGTCATGTTATGCTGCTGTCGTGCCGCGTTCGTGAAGATAATGACTATGAAGTTTGGGTGTATGTGTAACTTGTATGTACGGGTCCCACATGAAAATGTTGTTTTCTTGTATTGCTTGAGCGTCGTCACCTCATACATGTTTGTACGCAGGGACATGCAACACACAGATCTATACTGTATTGCATCGCGAAGTTCTTCGTCGCTAGCACGGTGCAGCTAACAGGTCATGCGTTGCGCCGTTATTTGAAGGGAGGTGTACGTAACGAGCGTTGTGGTCTCCGTAGGGACAGTGTGTTCTAACTGGAATAGATTCGCACGCGAGTTTTTTTCGATATTCTCGTCATTGGCACTACTGTGTCAAGAAGACGGTACCTTATTCTCCTTCGAACGTACGGTAAAACGTTTCCTTGGAGAATACCTACTAGTTCTTTCAGGTAATGGTGGCTCAGGTTATTAATGAGCCACCCATTTTTGCTAGACTCCACAATCAATCTCAGCTAAGTAAACTCGGCATAGCATAGATATGGAAGATAATGAAAGGGCGCGTTCTTTGAAGTGGCGAGATTTGCACTATTATGCAGTGGCCAGGCTGCCCTGAACGGCCATAAAAAGTAATAGCTTATCTTTATAATAGCAGAAGTTTCCTTTTAAGGCTACATCTCTACAAAACATCGATTGCAGTTGGCAGTCGATGGTACTGACTAGAATTACGCGTCGCATTATGCTACGGTACAGCAGAGCTTAACTTTGCCAAAAAAAACGGTACGCTCACACACAAATACTTTCTGCAACATACTTCAAACGCTGTTGACCCTAACAGGCGCTATTTCAATGCGAGCTACGCAGAAATTGATATCTTTCGTAGTGTCCTTAGTCGCTAGTTGGCGACGCACTAACACAGCGGAAATTATTCAAAGGATATAAGCCACCTAGCTACAAAACGTTGCCATTATCTTACAAATCGTATGACACGCGACCGAACTATTTGACACAAAACAAACTGAATAAGTAGAAATAACCCTCTGTAGAATTATGATTGAAATAATTAGTCAGCCATTTTGATTACAATGGCCGACCACGCTCTGTCTCAGAGTCTATCAGACATTATCATACAACATGTAGGACGCCATCTGTGCAACTTTTTCAAGCGTCGTTCTGCAATCAATAATAAGTATTAATATATATAATCATGATCATTTTAATCGTCGTCGTAGTGTTAACGTTTGCACACATGCCTTTTTTGGCTTGGTTGTTGTGCGTCACCATAACAGTTTAAATAGTAGGAAAAATGTAACAATGCAATCATTATGGAATACCTCGGAAGCACAGAATTATAAAGATAGACAACGAAAGGGAATGCAACATTATACGTTAGTGTTGTTTGTAGAAGAAATTAACTCAAATGGGTAACCGTTAGTTCGCGTGTGACCGATTTCCCGGAAAGTTTCGAAACGTTTCTCAAAAAAGAAAAAGAAACTAGACCAGGGAAAGCAATCGATTTTCTGTAGCGCTATGGAGTGGACAATCGTCCGACAATAGAGTGACTGCCGTTGCCTTTGTCAGCTACGCTTTGTCTTAATGATTGCCTGTGAATTTTCTGCTGTGACAGAAGTTATTTGCTTGGCAATAATGCTGAATTAAGTCAAAGATAAAATAATTGTATTTCAATTCCTAACAACAAAAGGTGTCGCTGCGTTTTATAGCTAATTCTCTACAGACCAGCTGTCTTGCTTGAGCATAATGGCGTAACAGTCCTAAACTAGTTAAATGGTCATTTTACCATTAAATGACGCTAATTATCCTGGCGTCATCACGTATCGTGATGAAACATCGTAAACTCGCTATGGCTGCAAGAACTTTTATAAGATCGCTGAAATTATAGCTACCGTTGACGCCAGCCGATTGTTTTTGTCACTTACTACTTCCCTCCCTTCTTTGACAACCAAAAGCTCCATATCTTTAATCATTCGATAGGTTTCCCCTGCACGTCGGATGCGAACTCACATGCACCGAAAGTACAAAGGCAAAGGTCGTCAGGCGATAACGCGACTATAATCGATGATATACATCTCGATTATCGCGATCCTGTGTTCCATTATGGCGCTCGTACGTATAGAAGCACGTGTCCTCGTGTAAGTGCCCGGTCCTTCATGTATAAATTTCCGAACACCGTAAGATACCGACGGCAAGTGAAATTGCATCAAGAAGTAGAACCGCGAAGCTAAGCGGGCAAAGAGCGTGAAGTTTCTTGTTTCGTCGTTGTTCCGCCATCAGCTTCATGTGATAGCGGAAAAACAGCGGTACTTTATGGGGCGGTATGGCTACGTAACTAGTAAAATCAGCTAGTTATTAGTAATTATTAATATTATAATGTAATAACCTATGTATGGTTCGCTTCGAAGGATATGTTAATAACGATCTAGTTTTTGTTTTGATTTTATTTTGCATACAACAACATTCCGTCAAAAGTAGGGCACAGGGTCTATTTATATAGTCTCTAACATTTTCACTGTATATCCGGTACGGTTACAAGAAGCAAACGACTTTGAAAAAGAACGAACACTTCGATTTATTTATCGGTGTGTGGCAGCCGGAATCCAAACTGAAGTTTAATTACAAGATGTTATAGACCTAGATAACAGCTGGTCTGTGACCACAGACAGTCGTTTTTCCATGGAGACACTTTCACATTTGATATGTTGCTATGCACTGAATGTATTTTTAATTGATAAGGATCACAGACTAACGACATGAGTTTATACATGCTTGTACTAATTTGTTTTCCCATTTTTTGTTGCATTATTACTAACTTTGGGAAGCGTATGATTGATTCGGGCTCTATTTACTATATTTACGACTTATGAGTCGCAATGCCGCTTATTGTTACGTATTACCAGTATGCGATGTTGTTTGACCTCCTTGAAGGTCGACTAAATGCGCTTTAGGATCCTGAATCCAACAATGATCCACATACAGTTAAAACTCCGTTTGAAAAGAGACCATCTTGACCGCACTCACAAACTTAATGATCTAGCGTTTTAAATTTAACAAGCAGAAAGAATGTTCTATCCTTAAATTAGTTTACTTGGTTACTGTAAAATTAACGAGATATTTAGTTGCCCATGTTAAGACAATTCTTTGTGTTACAAATTAACGGATGCATGTCGAGCGGCTTTCCTTCACCTGTTGATGAATGATAAGTTGAAATTGATAAGTTGACGGTTCGTAATCTTCGAGTCCACAAGTTCTATAGGGAACAAAATATGACAAATATGCTTGTGGAGCTGAAAAATGAATGTACAAAAATTTACCAAATCGAGCACAGCATATGCCCAGTTCAGCTTCGTGCGGCAACATCTGTTGAAGAGCCCATCGATTATTATAGCATCATATGAAGGCGTATAAACAAGAAATGTTGAGAATACCAAGGTGGTAACGTATTAGACTAAATAAATAATCTTCTTTAAGTAAATTTATAAATTGCTTCTATTAATTTTCATTTCACTAGGTAATCAGGCGCGATAGTGCCACACCAGGTTTCGCCCGTTTGGGGTGTTTTCCTACCGGTCCAATGTACTTTTCAGCCTACAGCCCTTTCAACTATCGACATCGGTGTTACTTTATGGCCAAGGTTATTGACGTTGTAACTGGTGTTAGAGCTACTACCGATTTTATTGTTCTTTGGATTGGGATCCTTCACTCCGCGGTATCAATCTTTCCGAATACAATAGTATACTACAATACAATGACAGGAACAGATCAAGCCAGCAATAAGGCTTTCAGCCGGTTAGGGCGTGCGGCGCGTGCGGCCGAAATAAGTGGCCGTCAACTTGGTGTGTGGATTCGATATCACAGGGCAACTAGGACAACTGCAGCAGGAACTAAGTAGTCGGCCAAACAATCTTTGTCAAGAATTTCGTTATTACAACTATAATTATGTGTAGCCCTGTGCGCGTATTCCACGAGTGGAGCGCAGGAAAGAGCTGCAAATGTCATCTGCAATTGACGTGGTTCCGTTCCGCGTTTCATCCCCTGCTTATTACTTGATCCTTCTCAGCAGATGTTGTTGATCATGTTGACTACAGTGCCGCTGCTTTCACCTCTCTTCCACTACCGAACCCGGCGGAGAACGCCTAAAATCGAAATATAATTTCTGCCACATTTGGAACATTTGTCTGACCATCAGGGGGTACAGCGTTACGACCCTGTTTTCAACCAGTCACATAAGTCGCGTCCAATTTGTGGGTTGTTGATAGGGCCACAACGTCCGCACCCAACGCGCCCCGATGCTGGGCCCGTTACTATTGTTCCCGATGTCCGCGCAGCTTCTCTGGCCTGTTTACAGCATGAGTTGCGTCTACAGGTGAGCTTAGTCAATGAAATATTTGAAGTCAAAGGTCCAAGAAACAGAGAGAATACTAACCATGCGGTGTAGTTGAAGAGAATGAACAAAAGAACCACTTGAGTGTGCTTAAATGTCATTTTCCTTTTCTATATAAATAATTTTAAGAATGTAGTTGGTCAAATATAAAAGCAGCGTACCCTTTTGTGTTCTTTATCTAATATCATTGTGTATATGGCACTGATGGGTCTTTGGTAATGGGGGTGTATACTCAACAACGCCAACACAAGAAGCGACCCACGAACAGTAGCGGTCGAAGTGAGCGCGCTTAGCTGCGGTAGGAAGAATGGTAGGCGACCTAATGACCGTGTTTCAGGAAATAAACAGGGCTTTGTACGGTATATACCAAAGAGTTTCAGTATTTTATCCACCTAAAAGTCAAACTGATACATGAGTGCGGTCGTTCTCATTTGTATAAAAGTCAGGGGCTATTGTTGTTAGGAAATGGTAATAATATTACGCATATTGAAGTGAATTTGTCGTGCAAACGAACGCACTGAACTAACACTAATAACACGCACAGACACACATATACACGGAGCTAATTTTTCACTGATGTCTACCGGTACTTCTGATTAATACAAGCGTTTTTTTTTTTTTGTGTAGGATTCTAATATATATAGTATATATGTGTAACCTTTAATTACTGTCTTGTTCTTATATAAATAGAAGAGATACAGATATGTGCCGTCTGTAGGCTGTGTGCTTGTCTAGCGTTATACTGGACATAGCTGGATATTATTGCTTGGCACATATATTACATGGCAGTCGCACTGCACCTCATACGATGTTAGATACCGTGGTGAAGTAAGATGACGAAATATATCCTAACCAGTAGTGGAAACAGCTGAATTTCAGGATCAAAAATTATTTCCAGCTATCTATTAAGAGTGTTCCATCGCAACTATAACAATGCATAATAATTTTATAGCAAAAACAAATAACATTGGCCATTGCTCCTACCTCATAACCTTCTGTGTGTATTTAGATTTACTCTGTACAAGTCACGTAACTAATTTGTGTATTCCTACCTATATCAGGTACTACATTTAAAAGTCGAGTTCCATACAAATAGACTAGACAAGTGTTAGAAACGAAGTGGGAAAATTTGATATTGAAGCTCTGAGCTGACTTCTACTATCTATAGTCAGCAAACAACATACATCTAACTAGATAACAACATCATGGCGTCGATAATCGATAGCAGGTAATACATGGTGATTAACCGGGAGATAAATAGCAATAAGTGTGTAATGTTTCCTTGTTTAGATCTGGTTAGATTAAGTGCACTGAAGTAACGTCGTGTGCAAACTTTCATTCAAAAACACTTTCATCAGACATAGTGATGATTATTGAGGGGCAAAGTGCTTTTTTTCTGTGAAATAAGAATAAGTTCGAAGTTCGCTTAAACATTCTGTTAAAAGCTGCTGTATCGCGCAACCTATCAAGACACCTAAATATGGAACTTCAGTTGTCAGGTTCAAAGGACAATCACCTGTAGTAGACATCTGTGAACAGATCCTCCCACGTACTTGGCATACGAAAGCTTCAAACATTACGGCGCGTGTTTCGATGTTTGGTAGAGAAACGGAAATCTCCGAGAAAGGCTTATGGCCTGTTATGGCAACGACAGACAGAAGGCCATTACCTATTGACTCGAGAACTATCTAGTAACTATTAGTGTGTTCGAGGTTTGTCTTCGTGCGAGGTATGATAGCCATATACTAACAGGGGCTGCCTATTCATTTGTAGCTTCCCGCTTTTGCAGGTGTTCGTATGTGGACATGTGCGTCTGAATTGATCTAACTGGATACTACAAGTGAAAAAGTATTGTGTAGAAAGTTGTCTAAATACTCTAGATATGACCGCTCGTTGCACTTCTTTTTTAGCTAAAAAAAGAAACATCGACTACAAAAACCAATTTGCAAAAACTGTCAGTTCCACAGAAGGCCGCGCAGATTTTATGCCGGAGGCCAAAAATGCAGGAGCAAACCGTGATCTTATCGGATCTCATGCAGTAGTGTGAGGGTTAAAAAGGGATGCTTAACAGTGATCTGCTGTCAGCTAGAAGCCACACAGTTGGCGTGGCCTGACTTTGCCTGTACCGCATGGTGTGCGTTCCTGTGAGGTTAGGTGGATGACCAGGGCCAGGATCGGGACTCGATCAACAGTATGTGGCAAACCCCGAGAGAATGATACTGGCAGCTACATCGATTATGACGTCAATGTTTATTTAGTAACGGCTTTAGAGCCGCTACAACCGAATACTCCAACGAGCTGGCTGACGATTGACTTCGGCTGATCACTTTGTATGGGAAGCCGTCGTAGGTTTGAAGAAGCTGAGTAGACCTCGGTAGACAAGACACCATTCTCGATCATCATACCAAGTTCCATTTGCCCTCGTCATAGTAATCCTCAATGACATTTGCAATGTTTACAGCGAGATCAAACACTGTACAGAGCTATCGCGTATAGTTTCAAGCACACGATCGCTGACAAATCGACTATTGATGTTGGTAACGCTAAGGCAATATCAGTCGTCGCCCGACAATGCCTAGAGTCTTTTTTAAACGGCCTTTATGCCGTGCTGCCTGGCGGACGATTTTACGGTCTGAAATCGCGAGTGCGTTTTACGCGTAATACCCTATCAAACAAATCCAACTGTATACAACGTTTAGGTTATTCAATCTTCGCTAAGCAAAGGGCACAAGCAAGCATAGATATCTTGATTTCCACGTTATTCGTTTGGTTCCTATAATTCTATATGATGTCTGCCTTTCGTCATCGTGTTCGAATGCCACATATCTGCTGTGTGTCGCTTGTAAAGGACATACATGTATGGCCTATTTTGTAGTAACAGAATTGTCATTCCTCCTAGCACATAACGCGATAAAATGGACCTGACCAGTCGTCGTTACCACAACAGCTGGTGGTAGTTGGCGTGAATGATAAAGGAAAGATCGCAGCACAATGGTAGTGTTGCTGTACAAAGCCAACACTATTGCGGTTAAACTATTGAGATCTCTTCTGTGTTAGAGCTCAAAATGGTAACGTAAAATTTGTTAATCACAGAATATTGGCAGCTACAGCCGATTTCTGATTGTGCCCAATGGAGTAACCGCAAGTGAAGAAAGACTATAGTGAGGTAAGCGCATATTAATGTCGTCGCAGTCCGCGTCAATGAACACTCATGACAGCGTTTAGCCTCGTGACTGATCGAGCGTCTCATGATGGCGATGCATCGATCGTGTTCGCTTTCAGGTCAGTTTAATAGAACGTTAGGTATTACGGACACTGTTTATTAATACCTAGGTTTAAAATTATATCGCCGTGATAGCTTAGAAGCTAATATATTTGTTAGCTAATCTTAGCGGCACGCTGTGGTCTGGGTTCGAATTTGGGTATAGAATTTGTTTGGTGCTAACCATGCTCGAAACACTGAGGTATAACATCACAATTAGTCCTGAGTGCTTAACACATGAATTTCGTCCAGCCAGCCTATGTTGCTATAATCTCTATTAGAATAAAGTTATATATTGTATTTTAGTGTCTTGATGATGTCCTGCAGACGCCATCGTACAATCTTTATACCATTGGTTATTACTTATTTGTGCTTGGTGTAAATATAGCGCTAATCATATGAGTTTATGAAATTCGGTGGCCGTGGCGAGCATTTCGAATGAAATATGTTTGGTCTGCCAGACACCGTCCAGGAGTATTTATACAACTATCCAACACGACTTTGTTGGTTCCTTCGACCCGCTCTTTGATACAGTTTTTACTATAAAATAACTCGTTCATTTGAGCAAGAAAGAATTCGTAAAAACACATCAGCACTATCAGTGTCCAATTTTTAATAAGAAAACCTGTTCGTAAATGCGCGTTAGTTATTAAGGCACTACTTAGCGATACTAGTTAGTATCACCTGGTAAGTAGACCTGGCTTGATAATACCGGGCCTTTGCCGATAGGGTTATTTCGATAAGTTTTCGGCCTGTCACAACTGTTCGTTAATCTTGACAGTATTCCATGGGGCTATGAAGAACAGATGACTATCTGTTAGTATTGATACCTCCTAATCGTACTCATTAATAACGAAACTGTGTTTCCATTCGGCCTCCTATATTCATTCCCTTTCTGCCCAATTTTTGCCATTACTGCGCCTGCGATATAATTTACGTTCCGTTTCTATTTAGCCAGTTGCAATCAACGCCTACACCTTCTAACCCCAAAGAATAGCTTTTAGCAGTCAGACTTCAATCAACGTTGTCAGAACGAAGTCCCTTTCCGTTTTGCTAGTGGCTTGCGCGCCCCACTATTCATTGCCATCGCGGCCTCAATAGGCAACCGCTGCAGCGCGACCGAATGGGTTTGTGGTGCGACGGCCCTGGCGCAACAATGTTTCGTCTGTCTTTTTGCTTCTCTTTTGCGGTTCCGTCCTGTTCTTCGTTCCACGCTGGCGCTCTGGAGTGCCTTTTCATCGCCAAATGATGGTGCTGAGTCATTCGTAGCATAGGGGGCGCCTGGCTCGGTGGCGCTGTCAACAGTTCGACCACTGTGATCGTTTGTTGTGTATGGTCCTGGCCTTTTTGAGTACTAGCGTTGACGATGAACTTAACGCAGGCAGCCACTTGGTGGTTACGTTTACATAAAGAAAAAAAAAAAAACGAAAACAAGTAGTCTCACCGATGACTATTAATGATGTCGTGCAGGTGAAATAGGTATGTCTGGTTGTGTATTTGCTGCATGCCAGAGCGGCAAAAACGAGAACACCTAATGTAAGCAGGCAGCGGAGTCAGGCTTACTACACTGATACAAATCACAAACCACAAAGCTACAGAGCTAACGCAGAGAAACGTTGGATGTTGCGGGACGAAGTAAATTGCGCAACTCTTAAAGACCCTTTTGATTAAGTAGTTCTGTTGTTGGTATTATGCTGTAACGATAACTTGTGTACTGAGTTGTTTACGTCACAGTTGCTCGAACAACAGTAGGCTAAGGTGACAACGGCATCGGTAGCTGTGAGAAACTCGTTCCTCGGCCGCCATTCTTTCGATGCCGTAGTCATAAAGGTGTTACACATGTTGCAATTTAACTCAACGTGCACCCATTCACTTAGATTGCATCACGACATCAGCTAACATGGTATGAGTCGAACCGGAGTAGATCGGCTGAACTGCGGCGGCAGAATTAGTTGGATAAAGTCGTAATATCAGCTGAGACTACAATTGTGAGTACGTCCACGGCCACAGTTCTCGTCGAGTGTCATACGAGTATAAGATTCAGGAGACGCACATGGACACCAATTGCAACGGCAGTTAAGTGCCAGGAACTCTGGAAGATTTCTGAGTGAAGGCTATAGCATATCTGTTGTCACTCTTGATCCAGTCGTGCTTCTGAATTTTTGCTGGCAGCGCCAGTTCTCGTGAAGCTGTCATTTCCAAAGCTATTGTTGAAGGCGCATACTTCTGCTATCGCCAACTTGCTTTGTTCATCACTGTCGCGGAGACCCGTGAAAAATTAACCACTGATTCAAGCGATTGCTCTATCGCCATGTCAATATCGCGTTTATATTGGCATTAGCCCGAGCAAATCTCACCGGTTCTGCTATATTTTGTCTACACCGCGCCGTCAAAAAAACTATGGCTGTCCTTTTGTGCACAGCCGTTCACTTTTTACGTACTGTAGAGGGTGCGAGGGAGGATAGCCGGTAATCTTATTTCGGCACTGCAGGGGTAGTTGTTTCCGTCGTTACTTACTAGAATCGCTGGCTGCTTCGGTGGTCGAAACGTTTTCAGCGGATAGAGTATACCAAGTGTTGGAAACAGCGTTAAGGAGCGAGTACCTTGTAATGCGGCGCCCCATAATTGGCAAGCCTATGCTTGCATGTGTGTATGCAGCCCTAGTTCGTAGCGTGACTACACACGTATTGAGAATATTGACCCTGTATAAAGAACTTAGCATGAAGCGCTGGTACAAATGGGGTTATTATCGCAACTCAATTTTGATCTGGGCAATCCGACTGTACGGTCTTCGATAACACATTCTTGACAAACTGAACAGGCACGTGTAAATTACTTGAAGCGTGACAATAACGTTTATACGATCACCGCAATTGTATGTTAGCGCGTTCTTCGTAAGATGCCAAAAAAAACTTATGTCTTGCCTAACAGTCAGAATCTTTTGAGACTATCGTGATGAATCTTCATATGAGCGGACAGTTAAGGGATGCCAGCGCTATGTCTGGCCTAGATGCTTCGATATCCCTCTGCTACAAGAAACAACCCATCGCACTGATCTACGGCTTCACAGGACGCAAAGCTATTGTGTAGTTGGTCTGTCTAACTGAATCGGGTTAGTCGATCACTCTCCGAACGACTGGATCGTTTCGGATTCTCTGAGCGGCATAATTCCGATAGGTCATAAAAGTCATCTGTTTAGACGACGAGGAAACGATGCAGCTGTGTAGTTTTCAACAATGTTGATTGCGCGGCTGGACGCTACTCTTCCGCTTCTACAGCCCATCAGAAAATGTTAGTGATTGGGACGATGCGACTCAATAAGTACTTTTTAGCTTACCTTATTGAATCAGGACGGTAAATGTCAACTGACTGAATAGCCATAACGCAGAACGCCAAACGCTTGTGGCGCTACAGGTTCTGCGAAGTAATCGGCTGAATCGTTACAAACGTATCAACGCTTTGTAATGATTGCAAATAACGTTGTTGTTTTTATTGATACTAGATTAATTATAGGGTATAATATGGAAAGTTTCTAAAAATGACGACTGCTTATTTGGTATTAGCGATATATCGTCAAAGACATAATGCACTTTGTGCTCAAGCATTACTAAGGGTAGGACATTTTTTTCTTTGGACCGAAACTAGTAAATACATTTTTGAGACAGCCGTTGCTGCTGAGAATAACGGTGAATCTGTCAAAACTATTTTCATTACAATGATTACTCATGGTAGCTTAAGCTACTTAGCTCTGCATTGATCAGAAAAATCACTTTGTACACGTACATGGTCTGATATGGCGCTGCACACATTCGTCAATTTTTTGAATCTCGTCTGTAGAGAACATTAGGCGCTGGATTCTACTCCATGAATCAATGTTACCTCTACAGCTGGTGGTGCATTAGGTGTCAGTAAACTTGCTATAAGGCTCTACAGTTTCTATGGGTAAAAGCCACAAAGCAACATCTAATGTAAAATGCAGCCTTTTCAGGATTAGTTAGCCAAGCTAGATAAAAAGGTTTGAACTGCAGCAGTCGTCTTGCAAAAAAAGAAACGATAGATATTTCCTCTGATCGAACGTTTTTTACAGGCTTATCCTGTTATCTTCCTCCATTTCCCTTGTTCCCTGTTCATCGTTCTGTGACAATTTTCCACGTTTTGATAAAACTCCGACATGCGATCTAGCTTAACGGCCACAATCAGATCACAATTTCCCTTGCCTCACGAGGACTGCAGTGGCGCTAGTATAGAAGCAAGTCTCGCTCGTCTCAAGACCAAACGCTATTGCGCTTACCGCCTACTGCAACTGCAAATGAACTGAATAAAAGAAAAGACCGTCAAATTGTTTGCGAGTTCCTCGGATCGCATCAGTGACCAGGGGAAATAGAAACATGGTACGCATGTATCCGTTTCTCTAGCTTTATCCTGCCTTCGCCTGCTTGAACCTTCTTCCATTCTAGTATTTAATTCAATCAACAGTGTATAAATATATGTTGTCTGGGTAGTTATATCGAGGAGCAATTTATTTTGTTCGACATTGCGAAATGCAGACGTCATTCGAGAGTAACGAACCGTTATTAAATGGAAAGTAGTATTACGTCGTTGCAAATTTTGACAAACTTAATACGTAGTTTGGTGTTCTTCGCATACTCGTGTAGTAGAAACTGGTTGAACCACTTGAATCAATGCCAGGATTGATCTTTCGACTCGATATTTTTGATGTATCCATGGCTACTTTTTCCCCCCATTTCTTCTATGCTCTCGTGTACATAGTCAGCCAAATACATCACTAATTTATCGGATCTATAGAATGAGATATTTACGAGGTTCTAACGTAGACGCTGCTAGTCGGGGTATCTGCTTGTTACGGGCTGTGCTAAATGCATTACCACCTAACTTCCTGCAATAAGGTTAGAAATGACCCTCGACTTTAACAGAGAGCCTCCCAAAGTGGTCGTTCTGGTTACTATGCTCACATAGACTGACGCTCGATCCGCCATGATGTATATAGAAGTAACCTCGGCATTGTGCAGGTTGAACCCTTTGGCTGGTTACAAACTATTTTCTCCTTCCCTCTAAACCAGGGCAGAACTGCTCTCTACGTACAACTCACGGAGACTGGTGCTTGAGGCTAACACTGGTAAAGGCTGGTGGGGCTGATGAAAGCTCGTTCACCATGTTAAACTTGTGGCCATCGAACTGCTCGAGGTGCACGAAATACTTTTACGTGTAAGCAAGCCAAGTGAAGCTCGATATGGGAGCTCGTTTCCACCAAAGCTCACATCCCGTTAGCGGAATTATTGTCTAAGTACCTGCCAAAGCCTTTCATATACGTAAAAAATACGCCTTTAGATAGCGTCAGATCGCTAATACAACAAACGCAGTGGAACAACGGCAGGTTTCTGATGTGAAAGAAATATTTCGATGGGAGACGCATAGACAGTGAATGCGTTATTCTGCCGGGACGATGCCGAAAACCAAATAGAACCATTGGACCTCAAAAATAAGCACAGGCAGGAAAGGCGCTCTAATATGTCCACATCTATTTCTGACGCAACATTGCATTTGTGTATTGAAATGCGAGGTACGAGCTAAACGAATTTGCACAGATAACAGATTAAAGAGGCTAGTGATAACATTTTTTTTTTTTTCTCTAGCCTGTTAATTTACTATTACGTAGCCGTGATGAAATATCGAAAGGACTCTCCATACGAAGTCGCAGTTGATTGAAGAGTAATTCTGCCAATCCAAAATTAACATATGCTGCCGAGCCACAGTTTGTGCAATGTGGTTACTCCAATTTGATCTAGTTTGGCTAAACCCTTGTAAAGCAAATAAGCGAGACAAGCGTAGTTTGATGGTTATCGTTCCTTTGGTAT
Source organism: Varroa jacobsoni (assembly GCF_002532875.2). Lineage (NCBI taxonomy): Eukaryota > Metazoa > Arthropoda > Arachnida > Mesostigmata > Varroidae > Varroa > Varroa jacobsoni. The sequence continues at coordinate 88,370 of NW_019214444.1, forward strand.
GATGATCAATTTTCACCCTAATAAAAAAAGAGACGAGCTTAAACACAGCAGCCTAGTAACAGCGCATATAAATAGACCAGACCAGATATCCTACCGTGATGGTCCCAATCGGAAAACAGATTTAGCTTACATAACGAGCATTTCTGCCGGCCTCTGGCCACTCAACCGTCAACTGATACGCTACAGAAGAGAAAACTAACTTCCTGTTAAACGTGAAAAAGAATTGTACCAGGTAATTCTTCGGCGACTCGAAGCTACATCGCTTACTCCAGTGCTGGTAAAGCTCTCTATCGCCTTTTCTGTCAGCCACGGAGAACAGCAGTGCATCGCTGGCTGGTGGCTTATTCATCAAAACTGTTATCATAAATCGCTATTGACGGAGTCACGGTGAGAGCCTAATTGCGATATACCATTGAGGTTCATTGAGGTACCAGCAGGTGAGCGATGCCACCTAGTGTCGTCAAGTGGATAACTTCATCTGCTCGATACGTCACTGTCAACCGTGCTATGCTCGGACCGCTTGCTCGTGTTACTGGACCGAAGAGCTCATGCACTTTGCGCTTTGTGCCATATCTACTAGCTACAGACATGTGGAAAACAGAGAAATCGGTATATATATATATATATATATATATATATATATATATGCATTATAATGTTGACTGTTACATCATAAGCAAGGAAACCGAAAGCACAGAACTTGAATGGTTTCAAGGACGAAAATAGTTGTGCTGAATTTCAACGAGGCGGTGATCAGATATTGGGACCCCAGGGGTAAGAACGCATTGCTACCATCGGGGACGCTTTTAACGGAAAGTAGAATTTGAAATCAAGAGCTTCGTCTCGTAAAATTCGCAGTTCACATTATTTCACGCAGAACTACAACTTGAATATTGAGACTATAAACGGTAACAAAATGGGAATTGATTGAATTCATTGGCTCGAGGCGAGTTGTGTGTTTGCATGCAATATGTACATGCAATTTGCAAAATTTTTACCAATAAATAACTTGTCTGGAGCATACTCTTGCCATAGACCGGGCCTGGTTCAATCTCTACCGCTAGCGGAAGAAGGAAGGGCGTGGCCTTCGAGCGGAATCGAGTTTGCCGGCAGTGTCAAGTAGATTTGTGTGCATACTAATGGCCTTACTTGTAGTGGATATTTGTTGCTATAAGATACAGTAAATACAGCCAATTGTTTCGAGTTCTTGAGACTCGTAGCCCGTCGATTCGACAATCGAAAACAAAAGTCTGATATCTTGATGACAAAGCAAGGCCTCATCACCATGTGTCACTTTGAGCAAAGGGATATCTAACGCTGGCTTCAGTCTGCTTATTCATTCCGTCTAAGTTTGTGCGATTACGGAGCTTTCCATGTTCTAAAAAGAGAAAACGCTGTACACCAGCGTTTTACTTCGAAAAGCTATAGATAGAGAAATTACATATAAGAATGCTAGTGATAAGTTTTTGCTTGTCCAGAAGCTAGGACAAGTGTATAAAAAAATAAAGCTGCCTCTTACACAAATTATAAAGTCGTCATTCGAGCCTCACTGGTTTAAAAAAAATGAAACTTTCACAATCTACCGGATTCATTAGTAACAGGCTAATGCATGTAAAGTCAGCTAGATGAGCTAATCACGTCCATATTGGTAAGTCATGAATGTCCTTCAAGTTCTTTATCGACTAGCTATGGAAGCCGTTACCGTCGTCGCTGTTATGATTTTGCCCGTAGACCGGATTTCTACTGGGCAAAGCAGAAATTTCCCTAACCATTAGCAGCGAAAACACCGTGTGTCCAGTTAGCCTTGATAAAACTGTGACTTGTCTTAGACTAAATTTTATTTTAGGTTACGTTTATTTGGCCTTTATCGCATCGTTTGCATATGCGAGTTCAAGATAGACTCCTGCGTAGCAAGATGGCAAGAGAGAGATTGGCATATACGGGTCGGCAGCAGGACATTCGCCTTTACCACCAACTCTTAGACAACAGCTTTTGTCTCTATATACGCGTTGAGAAAATCAAACAAAATACATACTATCATGAATATTCGTATAAATCATAAATCCATCTCAGTTATATTCTGGAAATAGCGGGCCACTTAACTGTCGAACAGACGTGGCCACCCGCCTTGTCTGACCTGCTTAGGTGAGGGTTCTAAGAATTTATGTTCAAGCTATTATAGACAACCCAAGTTCGATTTAACTACAACGCGAGCCAACATGGAGCGGCAGCAGACTCCGTTGTTGTTACATCATCGATCATTTTTCTATTGTAATTTTATTGTTTGTATTTTGCTTGTAGAAGTCGGCAGGAGCGTGTCAATGGCAGGAGTATCTGAAACGACCTGTCGCGTGCTTTGCACATTCCCATTATTGGCTTAAGTCGTCGGTTTATTTACTGGAGTGCAGGAGTTCGTGTATTTGTTGTAAAGCGCGTTCCATGTATGAACCGTTGCATATATAAGGGACAGTTCGCCTACATCGTAAGGAATACATAAACGCTATTGTTACATGGCTGTAGTAACTTTCAGTCTATCGAGAAGTACGTCCGTCAATATACGTCGTGTGGCTGTTTGTATTTACGATGCGAGTAAGTGTTTCCGTTCGCTCCGACATTGAGTGCAGCTATTTAGAGGGGATGCCAGGGAGTATGCGACCTGGCTGATGAAAACGAAGTGATCCTAAGCCACAACTGTCCCCCATATGTATGGCTGCTGCTGTCATTGTTACTATTGATGCGGTAGCTGTCGCTGCTACCCTTGATAATAACGATGACGCTTGTTGCAACAGCGTTGAAGGACGACAGGAGGCGGCGGTATAATGTGTAGGGGCAAGGCACTGACGGCAAATCGACAGGCATATAGTACAGAACCAGGCTGGTAGACAGAGAGACAACGGCAAGAATGCGCCAATCGCCATCGACGATGATAACTGGTGGCATCACTTACAGGGATATGGCAATATATCGCGGTTGTATTTACTTCGCAACCGACATTGCTATGCTCTATGATCTGCGTCGTTTGCTACCGTTCAGCGTATTTGTGGCGTTCGAGCAAAACCAGGAAAAACAGTAGATTCTTTATTCCTTTCGCCAGTAATGACAACGGCGGATGTGGCGGCCTCTTGAACAGCTCCAGGAATACGCTTACGATTTCGCCGCAGCGCGCCATTCCACCCCGATAATAATAACAAAGGCTTTAATGCAGCTCACGAGTAGCTATGATACTGGCATCTTCGTGTAGCCAAACGCAGGCATGAAAGGAGCTTGTTCCTCTTCTTCACCCTGAGTTACCTTTTGTGGAGGGTGTGCTTTTTATGTTTTCGTTGTCCGCGCGGGAGTTCGCAGCTGATTTACGAATAGCTGGGCGCCTTGTTGGCGACGGGCATAACATCCTTACGGTCGATGCCCCAGCGGCATCCGGCGCGGCTTGGCTATCTTCGGGTGTGGTGACATTCGGTGGTGGTCGTGAACCGCGCTTACCAATGCTCGATCTAGATACACGATGTACCTCGAGAATTGTGTGATTTCGAGAATCAATTACGATAGAGTACGCGCTACACTCGACAGACTGCACAATCAGGCAGCGATACATCTTGCCTCCCTGCATTTGTTGTATCTAAATATAAATGATTGAGAGGACCCGTATATTTGCGAAATCATGAAGAGTTAAGCTGGCTTAAAGAAAACTGGCGACCAAATACAAAGTTTTTCTATAATTAGCCAATACATATTGTGAAGGCATTAAAGAAATCTAACGAATAGGAGCTAACGATCTGTCTTAAGCAGCTAGCAGAATCTGTGCTGGAGTTCAATAAATATTCTACTTTTAACGTATTGCTAGTGCATAATTGAGGTAAAGTTTTCACCGATAAGTTACAAACCAGAATAAAGCTCTATTTTTCTTTAGGGAAACGTGCTTTCACTCTTTTATTTAACTGAACCTTGACTCAGCCTAGATATCCATCACAAAGTATAGTTGAAATACGTGCAAATAGTTATCAGTGAGGATTGGCTCAGCGGGCCTAGACCATTGACCGCAGAACAATCCAACGCTTAGAGTACCGCCAAAGAAAAAGTTCGACTGAAGCACTGCCCGCACAAGTGAGATCCTCCTTCTATTAGTATGTTATGTAATGATACAGTAGACATGGACTAGGTGGCAAGTTAGCTGATCAGCTACCCGTTCCAGCGGGATGCATAAAGCATAGCTAGCTCTTGTTGCTCCTAATTACGATACATAGGCAGTAAATCTATATAATTTACATGATATAATCCAGGATGTTTCATTTGTAGTCACTGCGCCCACGAAAGCTGTGGGGAGTGGGTCGCGGCGATACTAATTCATTGTCAAGCAGACATTCCGGTTTATCTATTCTATTCAATTTACAACTGTTCACAATCGTAATAATCATTCTATTTTGTCTCAGTTTCGGGCCCTCTCAGATTAGCAGAAACAACGGGCGGCAACCAACAATAATAGGGAAAACGAAGGGTGGATTTCGGAGGTGGAATATGACTCATTCATTACTGAGGTGCTGATGCACATAGGACATACAATATGGAATATTGTAGTGACTTAGATTCGACCGTTTCAATTGGCCCCGTAATAAGGGCACTTGGCCTATTCCGTCAGCTATTTGATCGTTTTGAAGAGGCTAGCATGCAGATAACTTGTAAGTGAATCGTTCGAAATGCTAGAACTTATGCATCCAGGTGCATAACTGTCGGTGCACTGATCATGCGGCATGTAATTTAGATGGACGATCCGACGGCATCATGATTCAATGTTGTTGAGGACGATATTATGAGCAAAGAGCTAGCGATATTATAGCATGGGATTTCCGGGGAAATCATTTTCCGCTAAGTAACTCTTTGGGTATATGCATATATAATTGCCTATGTGCTACATTATAATGCTGCGTGTTATTATGGAAGTATGATTTATATTCGTCTTTACCTTACATTTTGCTATTGATAAGGAAATGTTGTCGAAATCGATATTGCCATAAGTCAATGAGGATATTGTATAGCTGTTTTTCTATTGAAATAATAACAACATGAAAAGTAGCCCTAAATGCTTTATTTGACAATTTTACCTGTATGCTACCACCCGGAGCACGTTTCAAAGCCCATGCTATTGTCCGTCCCTGCGATTCATGTGGCGATCCATGGTCCGTTCAATAGGTAAATATCGAGAGAAAAACGGAATAAAAATAAGATTGCATAGTAGAAATAAAAAGAAAGTTAATCGCTTGAAAATACTGAAGAGATAAACTTTATTTATTTTTTTATAATTACAGTTTGTGCTTTTTCTGTGTTCCCTTTGACAGTAGTAGTCATTGTTCACTATTCTGTTCTGAAAGCTCGCTCTGTTAACCGTCTAATTGAAAAATCTCTGTAAGGATCGTAAGCAACGAATGGAGATAGCTTTCCATAGAAAAGCACGTCGCGGTCATTGAAAATCTCAATCTTGTTTGAAACCTAGTGGCTGACATCGTTTTTGCATTCAAGAAAGACCACATTCTCTATATGAGATACAGAAATTAGCGCTAAAGCGCAATGTTATGTTTTACATAAAGTTGGCTAAACAGTTCAGGCAAAACAAGAAGGGATACCCCGCGTTACAGGACAGGTCTGTAGATAGATATGTGCGTGCAAAATTCTGTAACAAGCAAGTTTATTTGAAAGGCGACCTTTGCCTTAGCCTTGTATTTTATTAGTAAGCATTGTTTTTGGTGATCCTGAACAGCGAAAACAATGTTTATTAAACGATCTTTACTCGCTTATCAAGTGTTAGTTTTCTGTATCACTGTGTTGGTTTTAGATGTGTAAAATAAGCGAAAGAACGTAGAAAGTTCGAGATACCCACACTATTTGGCACATGAGCACGGCTAAGTTCGTGAAGGGAAAAGTATATGGACATAAATAGTACATCATAAAACAAGTAGTACTATTAAGTTATTGCTGCTAATTGAATCGCTTAAATGGTTCATCTCGACTTGCAGGTACAACTGAAGCAGCATGGAAAGGCGTCACGATGGAGGCCGAACGTGTCTGTGAGGTCCATTTGCGAGTAAAGGAACGACTGTTGGTCGATGTAGTCCAAGAAGTGAAACGATGGCAGAAAGACAATTTTCAAAGGAACATGATGCAGCAACTTAAACAGAAAAAAGAAATGGACGACGCCTTCAAAAAGGTTCGAAAAGAGACAGCCCCATTTCAATTATATTAGCCACTATTTAGATTGCCGATAGAGCCTGATGAATAACGATGCTATAAACGCGCGCATTTTAAAAATCCAAACAGCCGTTTTTTTAAGCTGAAGACGCAATAGTATCAGAGTCAGTGGACTATTCTCGCTATTTCTGCGTCTGTTAGCGCTACAACGACAGCAAGAAATTCAGTCGCATATAATTACTGTAGTTTGCATTGACAAACAGATGGCGTCTGCCTAGTAGACTTCGATCTATAGCTTAACGAAGCAGTGTGTTGGGACTTTCCTACGTTTGATTTTTATCGCTGTTGATATTGATTTTCCCAAGCCTATATCTTTTATGCATTGTTTGTGACACTTGACATCGGCGTAAGGCAAAGGCATGTTCCGCTCACAAAAAATACCGAAGTTCAAGATACAGTAGAACGAGGATGCGTGTATGTGTAAATTAACTATTTCAAATCGAAGCTCACATCATCATTAGTGCTATCAGTCTGCCATTGGCTGGTAATTGCAATTTCTGCTATATTTTCTGCTACCTGCATCGACTGACTCTGCTAAACAGACCTTTCTTTTTATTAGCTCAAACAAACACCACGGACAGGTAGGTAAACAAATGAAGATCAGTTTGTATTCTGCTATCATTCCTCTCATGTCACTTTCGCACAACACCTTTCATAGCGAACAGATACCGCGTTGCAGTTGTTAGCAAATCATTTCGCCTTCATAACGTTCTCTTTGAGCTAACGCGGGTTACTTCGATCGGTGTGAGGATCGGCACTCACAGTGAACTAAGAGTGCACTGAGCCAGCCACAGGGACGTAAGACAAGGCCATGCGATAGGAACTTGCAGGTCGTCGATTCGTTGGCAAAAAATAAACTATAAAATAGCCTTAAACTGTTGTTCAGCTCGGTTAAGAAAATATTGGGTATATTACGAATAAAGAATGCACACATGGTTGGATCCGTAAAAGCAAAACAATTAAATTAGGATACGATCATTAGGCTGAATTGGTTCTTAGTCTTTTACACTAGGACTGCCCCTAACGGCTATATTGTCGCGACGCTAATGTGTCACGATTAGTAGATTCAGGTCTTCCTCTGGCGTACAGTTGGCTCAACCTTAAATTGATTGTTATAACCTTACTTTTGTTTTTACCTTACCTTATTTTTAGTAGTTGGGCAAGCAAGCAGTTTTGTTTTGTTCTCCATCAGCTATACTCTCGATTAATCAAAAACAAATTATAAATAATCACATTATTACAAAGTGTACATAGATCGTGTAAAGTCCAGTTTCTTCTAGAGAACTGAGCTTTTCTCCACCAACACTTACCAGTCAACATAGGCAGGTTCGACTACTAAGTACGATGCAGAATCGGAACAAAATGCAGTCATCGGTCGGACCAACCCAGTCCCATTTCCCGAACGTTTTTCACTTATGAAAGGATTCGAGGTTTACATCCAATCCATTTGAACTATTGTCATCGTTTCTTTAGTGCCCTCTCTTCGCCTCTTAAGGCCCTCGCCATTCAACGGTATGCATAAAGTAACAACAAACTATTGTATCAGCCGCGTGAACAATATGTAATTTATGCCAGCACCGATGGTTTCACGTCTGATCCGAAAGCTGTTGGTAGAGTTATTTACGTGGCGCTTAATGCGCGAGCGGAAGCTACACATATACATACACAAACACACACACACACACACGCAGACAGAGGGACACACAGAAACATTGATACACAAACCCATAGACACACACAGATACACTCAAACACACAGACACACACAAGTAAATAGACACGTAGATACACAGAAACACATAGAGACACACAAGCACATAGACACACACAAACACCCAGACACACACAAACACCCAGACACACAAAAACACCCAGACACACTCAAACACCCAGACAAACACAAACACCCAGACATACGCACGAACACACAGGTACACTGCTCTAACGGTAGCGGTCGCTAGATGCTGTTCGCCAGGACACAAAGCTCTTTGCTGGGCTCCAGTCACTATGTTTGAATGGAGCAAGGGTTGCCTATGATCGGCATCGCCATTATGGACGATGTATTATTATGTATGGATTATGAAGTACATGTAAAGTATGCTAACTGCGGTTCAATACCGTTTCATGTAGCGCCAATAGTGGTAGCGCAGCTAACGTAATGATCATCAGCTAGGTGCGCACTACGGGTACTGTAGTATTGATATCATTAGTGATTCGCTCCCACGCTTGCCAGCGGACGCTCGGATGATGAAAATGCTCGATACTCAGTGCCTTTAACGTGGGATGTTAATGTGTGGGAATGTAAATCGAGCTGAATGCATGTTAAAACAATAGAAAAAAAAGGATTCATTTGGTACGCGACCCCTGAGGTCGAGGTTCTTGTGACACTAAATGAGTAAATCAAATTGGGACTGCTACGTCAATTTACTACTTGAGCTACTCGTAGTTAGTCGTGAGTTAGAGAGTTGTAGGGTAGCCCGATAAAGTACAATGTGACTTAGGCAATTAGCCCGCTATAATACGAATCGGAGGGAGTTTATCTAGACGCTGTCATATACAACCTAATTACTACGACAGAATATCTCACCGACTTAATCGGATGCTCAGCGTAACACCACCGTACAGGGTAAAACTCGAAAAACTCTGACGCCTGTCGACGCTCCCGAGTTACCTGTCTGATGAATACATAAGCTGTTTCATGTCTCTGTCTTTCCCAGACATGCGCGCCCGATAATTTAAGATTTCAATAATGACTATGTAAAACCGCAGCGAACTCTTGTCTTTGGGTATGGTGGATCTCCAACATTCTTAAGCTACCCTGATGCTGTAGCATTGCATCCACAACATCGCCTTCGACCACAGCTCTGATTTTTTTTATTCGGCATTAGGTAAATCGCCCATTCAATCATCGCTGATCCACTGTCAGTTGTAACTAAGATGTGCCAGTTATTATTATATATATATGTATATGATATTATATGTGGTGATACTGAATACGCAATACGTAACTGGCAATGCTGCGACTGAACTAGTGGCGTTCGGTCCTTTTTGCAGTAATCCGTGTGCTTTTTTTCAGTGTTGAGCTACAACAGCCAGGGTAGAATATTGTGGTTCGTTTAGTGTGAGCCTTCCCGTTTTGAATTTTCATCAGCTGTTATCAATGCAGCTGCTTCTGTGTGTATGTGGAATCTGGTGCACTGGATTGACTTGTCTCTCCGCCTGCGTGTTTCTAGTTTGTTGAATTTAGCCGGTGGATATCAGCAGGTTGAAATGAAATACTTTGCATATATATACCCACTTGCTTCGGCTGAACCTTTTGCCTATCTGTCCTACTAAAGGCAGCTGTGTCTATAGTAGCTGATAGTAGCAATGCTCATAATGCAGTTCCTGATGGTTACTTTTAAATGGATCTATTGGGACCACTCGAATGGTGCCGTTGAAATCGACGCATCCTTCAGTCTTAGCGTTATGTTGTCTATTCGATTGCTCGGCCGTATGCCCTGGCGCAGCGTCTGGCGACAGTTTGACACACATCAAACGGAATTATAGACCACGAAGGAAAGCTAAGTGTGGCAAAGCAAGCCAGAGCGGTCGATACGATTTTTGATACGATCAGTACGCTCGCAGCGCACAGCTCGTAGCGGTGACATGAATTACACTGTAATAAAAGGCATTTTGTTTACTAATTAGCTTTTTTCTATTTGATTAAAACTAGCTTGATACGCTAGTGAATTCAGCGGCAACAAGGGTCAAGTGTTGTGAATGGATGCACTAAATACCTGGACTTTTTCTGCCCTTCCGATTATCTATTGCATACACGTATCCTGTACAAGAGTAGTACTATTTGGACCTGAAGAAGTGGAGCGGTATTATCTTCTTTTAGGCGTGTTTTTTTAGGTTTTCGCTTTTTCGTCACTAATGATCTGCCGCCTTCAGACGATTTACTCTTCCTCGGAAGTTTTTATGACTGACATCTTATAAACACAGCTATTAACAAGAAATCGATTAGGCGTTTCAGTAGGGACGCCTTTCTGATTTTGAAAATTCCTCTAAGCTATTCGACACATCGTGGACTTCATTGTAGTGCGGCGTAATACCAGATTCTCCCGAAGAGTGGTAGTGTAAACTTCCTTGACTCACTGCAATCGAAGGGCGAGGTCTCTTCGTTGTGAGTAAATGCTGACATGTCGTCAGCATCTGTCGCTCACGTACCCCACTATACTCCCTATCTCCGCTAACCGTCCAGCTAACTAATCCTGACTTATTGCTTTTAATTGGGCGAGATGTCTTAGGCGATTATTGCTTGCTGTTTTCGTCAGTTGGCTCAACTCGGCTCTGTTCCCATGATCGACTGCTGTGTTGTCAGAAGCTGGCATCTGCGGATTCGATGAGTGTCCGTTCTCAGCGTCTCGGGCTGAGCAGAAGCCTTCGTCGCCTATCGCCAATCAACTATGTTATCCGATCCGATGCGGCCAGCGCGTATCGCCATTGCTCCTCTTGTTGATTTGGTCCCGTTATTGTTGACGTTGCCGTGTGCAGTAAAGGATAGCGGCAACGACCCGCTTTAACCGTCGCGGAAGCTGAGATCAGAAGGCAAACGCTCTTACGCAGCATGGCGTCTCAACGATAGCCAGAAACAATACGGCAGTGTCGGCGATTCGTGATCGATCAGGGTCGTGCCATGGAAGAGATTTCAGCAGCTACGAAGGTCTGCTGTGTGGCAGACAGGTTTATAGGTCAGGACACCAATGGTGACGAGAGCATCTATAACTGTTTGCAGCATTTTGAGTCAGATGTTTCTGAGTTAGATCTACCCGATTTTGCTAGGTATACTTCCCAATCAGTCACTGGGGAAATGGAAATCATGAAACTTCCAATGGCTGTCAGACCTGGTGGTGTTTGGCAGGCGAGGAAATTCCACGGAAATACTAGGGCTATAGAGGGTGTCTGCTTTCTAAGATAGTTAACTTCTAACGGAAAACTGAATCGGAAGTTTGACGAAGCAAACTGGAACGACAGCACTGGAAAAAGTGTCTGACCCGTTACGAAAAGCATAATGATCTGCCAACGACAGCGGCACTGCCATAAGGCGAATGAGATATTGCAACATGTCTTATCTAAAATATTCGTCGTTTAATTGATTGATAGACATAAAGTCATCGGTGCTATTCCTACCAACGTTCCGCAATAAACAGAAGAAACTGATTATTATTAGTAAGCTATGTGAGAGATGGTTATATAGAGCGATGTGCGATTATGGAAATACACAGCAATAATTTAGTTAGAAAAGTTGACGGCTTCCGAAGAGAAGACGATATTTTAAACATATTTCAGTTATTTCATCTGTCTAATCTGAAGAATATCGTATGCATATCAGGATCGCATACGTACTAATTGTTAAAGTTCGACACTTCCTAGAGATTTTTTTTTACCGGCTGTAGCAGTGCTTGAAGCGTATAATCATGCAAATTCAGCGAAACGCACGTGCACGATTATGCACGCGCAAATCTTACTCAAATTAATGTAATACAAAATGATAGGTGTTATCGAATAGAAATGTTGGTAAGTGATCGAATGTATTCAGCCGTCGCAAATAATCGTCAAAAAGTTTTTTTTTCTTTTTTTTTACTATGATATTTTCACCAAAGTTTACAAATAAGAATGAACGTTTCTCTCACATAGTATTAAACAACAGTGAGTATAATTGCAATAGCAATATATCTTTAACTCTCGTATTCTGATCTGACAAAAAAGCATTTTATATTTTATTTTATATAGATACAGCCCAGTGTCACAGAGGGTATGTCGATGTCCAGTACGAGTTAACGTACTGAAGCAGCCGTATTCGCACTTTGCTAATCACTAAACGTTGTACCAAGCCGGACGTGTGATTAACTAGAAACGATATTAAAAATGCTTGTACCGTAATAGGATCATCCCAATCGATTTTTCTAATAGGTTCAGTCTCGTATATCATACAGCCGTGACGATTGGTGTTCGCACGTTTGCCCCGTGCATCTACGCCAACCACGCCACGCTACGCTACTACATACTCACGCGCAAGGTATTAAACAGTATTTGTCCTTTTATCAAAGCCATTGACCTCGTCATCGTAGCTTCTGTTGGCGGGTGATTCCGTGCAGCGGAACTCTGGTAAATGTCCTTCAAGCGTGGATTAGCAAATGTCAGACATTCTATGTCCGTAGTAGAAATTACGACCGGAGCGGCTAGCCGTACCGAGCATTTTTGACACAACTCATCCCTGTCTACGACAGATGGTGTAGCGATACTGGAGCTCGTCGGCATCGTTATTTACCGATCACACTGGCATGGCACGAGGGCCATTCACGCAAATCGAAACGCGGCGATCCGACAACGCGACTCACGTAGTTACTCGAATAGGTACAAAACGAAAATTTACACTCAGGGAAGGAATCATTGAGATTGATGGGCAGGCACATGCGCTGGCCTGAAATGTACGGTAGATAAAGACAGTGCTTGGCATTACGGGTCTCCCCTTTGTGTCGTTCGTGAAGCAATCGTTTTCATTTCTTTTTTGTTGAACGACAATGGTCATCCAACCGCTCTGTCGGGACCCGCTGGGAGATTCGACGACGTCGGGAAGATGCCACCAAGATCCTACTGAATGCCGCATTTATCTTACGAGTGTGCTTAACTATAAATGCCAGTAGCACTTCTTTCCGCGGTTGCCCGCTACCGGTCGTCATATAGTTCCTTCAATTCATTTGGTCAGGTAGTAGCTATATATTATTGTGCAACGAGTCTGTTGGAGCGCTCCTCCTTCCGCTATGGGGCTATATGGGGGTAATGTCGAGCACAATAACAGAGCCGAATTGGATAGGAGTGTGCGATAGTTGTATAGTCGAATTGGATTGTTAGCTGACGCTGAACGGGAAGTTTAACATCCAATTGTCATGAACGAGTAATCATGATTAGTACACAGTCACTTAGCCGAGGGCAACATCTTCTCGGCTGAGCCAAGACGAATGCCTGCGCAAGTCGCGTATTTGGTAGGTATAGACAAACGCACATATGGTACTCATCTACCAAAATGATATTAATTGAGATAGAATCGTTGCTTCCTGTACCGTGTGTAATAACTCTACATTATTATCAACGCATTCCTATATAACTCGGCCAATGAGATAGCAATTTTTTCTTTTAACAAAGAGTAATGAAGCAATTGACCACGATGCAATCAACAAGAAAATACTAAAGATGTTGAGGGTTATGATGAGTTTAGCACTGCCAGTACTAGGCCGGTGGCTTAAATAAAGGTTGATTAAGGCATCTGACAGATAGTAAAGGAACTAGGTGTTAAGGGAAACACAAAGATCAAACATCTTACTTTACTAACACATACGACATGTGAACCAGCGCGTCGGTAGAATCGGACCAATGACGCTTCATTCAGATATCGTCCCTGAACTGAGTAACCTGCTGTCCGTCATCACAATGAAATTGGCCAATAATGCGGATGATAAAACCAGGATCATTACGGTACATGATTGCATACCTGAATATGCCTCTTGCACGCTGCATGAAGAACAAACGTGCGTTGAGGAATTAGCAAGAAAAATGTTAAAAAAAAAGGTATTGACTACTCTATTATCGGAAAGATATGTGAGTGGACATCTTAATTCCAAGATGTTCTACCAAACCCCTTCGAAGCTGTCGATATGGAGAACAACTTAACGTAAGTGAATGCATTCGTTACGAATTATTTAAGTTCTTAAAAGATGATGTACAATACGAATGGGTTAATGTCTATAGAATAAGGAAAAAAACGTTCATAGCCACAAAATTGAAACGTTTTGACGCATAAAATTTCGTTAGCATTGCAGCAGACTGTAGATCGTCAGTACCAAATCTATTGACTTACCACATGATTTGAATCTCGGATTTGTGTGTGCCATAAATTTACTAAATTTTTGACACACACAAGTTCTTATGTGTGCAGCAGTGCAAGGACCCGAGCCTGTACGTAGCATTATGCTGTGATGGCCGTCTGGTTCACACTGTCGTTGCTGAGTCGAAACACATGCATAAGTACCATCATCGTGATAACTATTGCTTAAGTTAGAAGAACGACTCGACCTCAATTTAAATCGGATGAAGAGAACATGCGCTATCTAACAAATCGTGATAAACAAAGTCGTAAGGAACTGATTCGAAATGTTTTTTCGTAAAAGCTGCGATTGCGGGCAACCTATTAACATAACGTAAGCGATAACGTTGAACCGTTCTAGCGTTGAAGAAACAGAAACTACAATGAAAACTGTATCTGCACGTGCGAACAAGGTAGTAGTGGTCGACCGGAATTTGTCATGAACACCTAGTTTTTATAAATAATTGCGGAAAAGGCTATCTTTAATCAATAGATTCTAACTCACAGTATAAACAGAACTACTTTTGATAGTCAAATTGTAAACATTTAATACGAAATCAATGGAATTCATTGATTCGTGCAAGTCAATCATTTAAAAAGCAGGACGTTGTGTGCGGTGGGGATTGTCTTCTATCGACCTTCTGGCTCGCTCGATAATTGTCAACATAACAAACATTCGGCTTTCAGTCGAGAAACGTAAGTCGTTAAAAGCCACTAAATATTAAGAACACCAAAATGCTTGTAGGAAAAATTACAGAATACATTAGAACAGATTATTATATAGAGTTAAAAATGAGCCTGAGCAGTTATTCATTAGGACAATATATCGCACCTTAGAGGCAAGACATGTTGGCAAGGGTGACGGTCGAAATATTCGTAGCTACCCAGAGCATGCGATGACTGTTGTTACCGCAAACGATTTCTGCTAATCAAATGCTTGATTATAGATTGCTACCCGATTTCGTGACACCACCAGAATTGTGATTTTTGCTTATGTTTTTACATAACCAAGTCGGTTTTAGTGTACCGTTCCTGCTCTTCGGCAGTTTCTCCGACCTTTTCAATTCTAGTCAAGTCTGTGACCGCATCAATCTGCGGCGTCCGTGTTATTTTCTGTAACATTACTTCACATAGAATAGAGCTCTTTTCACACGTTTTGCTTTATCGTATTTCAGCAGCTCAATATGCGAATCAACCTATGCCAACAAATTCGGCTTTTTTTTCATCTCATTTACTTGCCTTCTGTTCGTTTGGTTTTTCAGCCTATCTCGCTGCTGATAGCTGCGTACGGGCGATAGTTTAGTAAAACTGGAAACGGTTGCCAAGACTTGATTTAATATCTATTTGAATTGACAGAGTGGATTGCTTTTCACATAGATGTATATCTAATGATTTTTAGGCTTGAATTAATTCATGTTTTACGTCGGCGGTAAGACAAGCATATATTATGCTCTTAGCGTGAAGATGTTGCCTGGAAAGAGTGTTGGAAAAACTGAAGATCATCTGTCACTGGGACAGTTGGCGACAGCGGCGGTGGCGACTAAAAACGTCTTTGAATAGCGAACGAGCTGGCATTTGATACATAGTTAAAAAACATTAAGATACTACGCAGCTGCCGTGACGCCACAACAACTGATTAGCCTTTGTAACTTGAATATTCTTCAACATCTATTTGATTAGAAAAACGATCAGTCCAGAATATTGACAATACCGTTAAAGCTCAGTGTCACGACTCAGGTTTTTGCTTTCTAGAAGACGTTCGATACAAGTTCCTTCTACCGGAAGAAAATCTAAACTAAAACATTCCCATTGAGAACTATTGATTATTAATATCTCATGAAGCCGCACAATGAAGAACTACGTAATGTCAAAAGGGAACAACGTCACCATTGTCATACAGCAAAGTGAAATCTGAAAGGGAATTTATCCAAGACGACGTTTCTCCGATTCAGTCGTCGCGTCGACGGTTGCTGTGACTCTGCCGCGTCGGTACTATCTTCTCTTTTCCCACTAAGTTACTCTAACATAATACGAGCAATTATATCAAAATACAATAATCTAACGACAGGAGGACTACAATAAATTGTAGAAAATCAGGTGTACTTGACCTGCAAGAGTTTTTTTTTATGATGACCTGTTGAACGACTTGGCCATCAGACTTTATCAATACGACTTCTGCTCTCTTTAGACCAAAAGGTATTCACTTTTAGTAGAACCCGTAGTAAACAAGTTTTCGCACAAAAACTAAAAATCAACCTGTCTAGTACGTGACTGATGAAACGGACTTTCTACCCTACTGTATAAGATGTTTTTGGAGACTTTCTTCAAGGCGTTCACTCCAGTGTAATCTATCAACACAGATCTCGTCCGCCATTGCGGTCCGCAACGGCAATGCTCGGAATGTGCCGACGGCTTCGACTCCGGCTACCACTTCTTTTGGTAGTGCTGTTATAAATCGAGAGAAAAAAACAGAAATTGCGATATTATTACGCGACAACACCCATATTATCGCTAATATTGCTGTGAAATGGCTCATAAATTCTCAATGAAATGAGTTGCGCAAGCAAAAGTTTCCATCATTTACTAGACAATTTTACGTTTGCCAGCAAATAACGAACAATCGATTTTTGCCTCAAAAACAACTCGAAATGATTGTCGCATAGTGGATTCTGTTGAGCCGTCATGTCTTCTCTATAGGTTCTAATGTTGTTTCACTATGCTTGTCCCTGTCGCCTCTATCCTCCTGGCGCTTTCTTGGGCGGCTGGTGTTTTTGCTCTTTTTTTTTATATTGAAAATCGCTGTGGGAACGCTCTGCTATCGCGAAAGATATCTATTGAAAAACAGTCGCGCCTATTAATGGACACAGGATCTCTAGTACTTTCACTTGTTTTTTTGTGCTCGGTACAAAAACAGCACGGGGCAAGCTGGAATTATGAAAGTTAAGAGAACAAAATGGCCGATGTTTGTACCAGCAGATTACCTCTTCACGGCCGTCGTAAACAATATGCATGATACGTGTTGATCTAACATATTATCTGCAGCCTTCCCCAATGGTTTTTTTATACTATTTCTGTAATCGGTGTAACTTTGAATGAACGGTGAATCTGTAACTTTAACATACTAATACAATAGGCGGGGTGGTAGGTTGGCTTCGAAACAGCATCAAAAGCGACAGGGGCACGAGGATCAACTTGAGCTAATGCTCATTGTCTGCGAGTTGAAAATATTTGTCGTTTTTCTAATCGAACGCTCACGTTTTGATAGTAGTAGAATTTCGAGAGGGCCATTCATACAACTAGCTAGCTTTTGGTTTGATCCAATTAAATTATTAACGAATCTAATGGAATCACTATTTGTAGGTCGGGTGTACAAATAGCAATATAATAAAGATAATATTCGCCATAAAAAATTTCTCAATTGTGATACTCAATATATTGTGTGTTAAAGTATCCATAGTTGACATATAGACCATTTCTCAACGGTCAGCCGTTTCAATAGCTCATAGCTACCGTAAGAAATGCCACTGCCCATTGACCTCACTCGTTCCGTATCAGTTCATCATGTACCTGATGCCAGCGGCTACCTCTCTGCCTGTGTTCGTATGCGCAATTTACGAGCACACCGTCCGCTGCTACGACTCGTAAATATAGCTAACTACTCTTTGAGTAACAAACGATTCGTTCGGCCCAGCTGTTCCGAATCCTGCAGGACTTCGAATTTGGTATCGATAGCTCATTCAAGATGCTTTCGATTTCTGTGCCGTTCCCGATTGGTGGATCACTTAGCCAGCGAACGAGCCAGCGTCCAGTTTATCCCGAAAGTGTCCAAGAAAAATCAAGCGATCTCTCGCCTGACGCCCTTTCTCACCGTTGAACTTTTTATCCGCAGTTTTTTTCTTTTACTTTTATCTGCGATAGCGGTAACAGCTGCAGCGGTGCTGACAGTAGTAACCATAGAGTCGTTTTAGTGGCGGTTGATTTTTTGCTACAGTCGTTTCCAGACGTGCTAGTCTTTAACATATGTATTACGGGTGGTGATGTCAGTCCAGTGACAACAGAGGAAACGTTTTCCATTCAGGGACATTTATATGAAGTTGGCTGAAGGCCGACTCCATTCACGTACATATGACAGATTCCGACCCATGGCCGACCGACTCGATCAAGCAACGGCTCTAACACATCGGCTGAAGGCCGACGAGGACCGAGAGCTTCAATGCAGTTCAAACACAACATTGTCATTTATGTAACAACGATTCCGATTCTAAGTGATAAAACGCCGTTCGCTACTCCTCGTAAGCCTACTACAATGCTCTATATATGTATATTGCACGACCGACAAAGGCGTAGCGATTGAACCGTCTACCCTGGAATGTGGGAATAGCCAGGTTTCCTAGCATAGAGGCAAGCAGACCGCAGTTAAACGTATCTGCTCCGCCTTGCGGAGCAGGGCTATCGGAGTTAGCGGCAGCCACAACTGATGGTTGGATTGTTTTGTAATGAATGTGGTCACGGCTTCTTGGCCATCAGACGGTGGCGACTTGTGCTAGCGTTGCCTGAACAGCATAATGTTGCTTAGTGTCTTGTAAAGCGTTATGTCACAGTGCTCTAGGATGGATTCTAGTGCAGGCGGCTGAGGTATTATATGGGCTTATCTGGCGTTCTACACGATTTTCCATTGTTACCGAGAGGAAACTGGGCATTGTACTCCGTATGAATAATTCGAGCCGAGCCGACTTTGTTACATTGAATAATAAAATAACGTTTAGAGGAAGGCACGTTACTTTTATAATAAAAAGTATTATATTGTAATGATTTTGCCTCGGCGACTTTGAAAACGCTAAAAAGAGGCAAAAAACGACTAGCTATTATATGTACGTTGGGTAATACGACGATATCGATTTTCCTATCGAATTCAATTTGTCAGAGGTATTCATCCACTTCACACAGTCGCACCGGTGATCTTAAGAAATCGCAAAACCATAAAAAAGATAGCAATAGCTTCATTTCCTGCGTTATACTGTATAGGACAGCTAGAAGTGGAATGTGACTACTGTTATGCACTTAGTAACGTTCGTGCAGGATAACTATTCGAGAACATTCAGACTGTCGATACGGTCTAAATGGCTTCTGCCGGACTAATTGAGTCCACCTGTGAGTAGAGTCCTTACAACGTCTGCGTGTGCGGTACGTCCGTGCTTGATTGGTTCCTTTGGTCAGACGCGCCTCGGTGCCCTGCACATTGCACCAGGCTGGCCGTACGAAATCGTTGCTAACGTGCAATATCGGGAGAACTGTCGTCGGTAATAATAACATTATATAGCGTTTATGGATCCTACTGCATTTATAAGCACGTTCCGCGTAGAATTATAGCGAAACGTCTCGTTTCCGTAGCCTTGTGTTTCCTGTCCAAATGGATAGGAATAGGGAAGCTTTGAAGGTGACGATCGATAGGCTTGTTGCGAAGTCAGAATCACCCGTTACAACGAGTGCTTTCGTTAGGCCAATAAAAGAACGTTAATCCTTTTGCCATCTGTATGTGAGAATAACTTATATATAGGACACTACTGTAATCTGTACGTGGCAAAGTTCGTTCAATGTGGGTTGCCTAATTCTCTCAGCACCATTTCCCCCCATTACCGAAATAGAATAGGAGTACCATTGAACTCTTCGTTTTTTTTTCACATATTGAAATTTTCTCTTTTTATATATAGAGAATATGCAGGCAAATCTCATCAGATTTTTTTATGTTTCCGCCATTTATAGCACGCTATGCCGGATGTTTTCCAATTCAGCTAAATGTTGTTTCGACTGTTCTACTTTAAATAGATAGATACTTTAAATCGATTGATATTGATACGAGTTTTGCGTTGATCTCTCTATGTGATGCGAGCTGACTGCACTTACCATAACGATATAGCGCTTCAATGGTTCGTTAGAGCTATAAGTAAATAGACTGCAGTCAATTTATGGACAATGTAATGCATGCTGTCCACCAATGGGTGAAAGTGCTTTAAGGGCATAGTGTGGTTACAATATGTAGAGAACCACGGACAGCTTGTTAATTAAACGAAAATCCTACGAAGTTGAACGGATATTGGGTAACACCAGACCTGTTATTTTACGTGACCTTTTACTTTGTTAATGATGAGTACGTAGCTTGGCCCGAGTAAATTTTTCAATAATTTATAGGAAAACAATTGCAGGCTGGATTTTGTAGTATGATAGTACTATGATTTCACCGCAATTTAATTAATAATGATGGCAGGTCAGGCGTTCTTTTTTTCGAATATAAGTAAGCAAATCAACGCAATGTCAACATTTCTTTGAAAGTAAATAGTGTTTTGTTTTTTCCCACCGCGTAGCCACTATCTTGTTAGTTGTTTACACGACCTCCAAGGTGTACTTACATTCTGTATACGCTTCTTGTTTTTTATGTTACTGAGAATGTCAATGCTATGAGATTTGTTTTTGTTTGCCGTTTGTTATGACCTGTTTCTTTACACTTCCCCGATCCAATGCTTTTTTTATTATCAGTATTAATAATAATAATTATTATTATTATTCGAATCGTTTGCCCGGCTGGATGTTAATATTTCCTTCTCGACTACCGTACAGTCGACCTGGTCGATTCGGGAGTATCGTTTACGGAGTGCCATGGTTTCCGTGGGTTTCAATATTGGGTTTTCGGATCTGCGGTGGTCGATTGCTGCTTGTCTTATTCAAGTCTTCAGGCGTCGTATAATGTAGATGTAACGATACAATAGCCGTCGCATGCGAAAAGGCCGATGCGATTGCGTGCAATATAACGCAATAAAATATGATGATGGTGGCTGAGAGCGTATCGACGTGGAGTGTCTTCGTGGCTTCACCGCTGCTGGCGACACTGTCTTCTGCAGAGTCTCTCCGCTCTGCTACCGACTCGGACTCTTCTAGACTTATGGCTTGTACAGGCCAAACTAGGCCGCGTTTACTTGACATCTAGTTATTCGAATCGTGATATTATTCGGTGATTTTTCCTAAAGTATTCCCTCAATATGATAACAGCGAAACTGACAGGTATCCCGTGTGACCACTGCTAGTGTTACCACTACAACGTCTGATATTCCGTGCTTGTTGACGAATAGTTAGCGATGACTTAACATTCGAAAAATACAAGGGAAAACTTCCGAGGATGACTACAGCGTCCACTCCAAATGCGTTCTGGAAGACGCATCGTTGTTCGTCTAATAAAACAAAAAACGACGAAAAAAATACGGACGCTGTAAGACATGAAAGGATGACGCTTCCTGAAAGCAAATATTTGTTTTTACCAGTACCATTTATACTGTAACAACGGCATAATCTAGTTTCTCTTGTTGCTATCATCACAGGTTGCTCCACTCTTAAAAACGCTTTCCCTATACATGTTTATGATCTGCATCAGTGTGTATGTGTGTCTGAACGTTCGGATGGCGAAATAGCGGTTGGGGCGGTTCTACCAGGGTTGGCCGACTCGCCCCGGAGTTACATGTGGGTCGTTGTTCAACGAAACCAAGTAATACGCTGCAAGTTGCTAAGAGTATTCATGTACAGGTGTGAACGAGGTTGGCCGGGAATGCAAAGTCGAGCAACAACATGATAGAAAATTTTAACATTTGCTGTCGTTGTTATTGTTGATGCTCCTGACGTTGCCTCCGCTCTTCCTATGCTTGCTCGTTCGTCCTTACAAAAACGTCGACCAACACCACGTCTGCGATACTATCTCATAGCTGTTAGCTACGCACAGGGGTGCCTGTATCAATTCGGCTAAAGATTTTCCAACCACCACGAATCGGCTCGACCACCGAGCAGATTGCAATTTATTTATAGACGAAACATTGTGGAACCTTCTTTCACCACGTCGTTGGGTTCAGCTTTTGGAAAACGGGTCTATTTTCCAACCGCTTTTTGATCGTCGAGCTGCTTCCCACCTGGCGTGATCGGTTAACCCATCACACCCATTAGTCGAAGGTGTGGTCCGTTGTGTTGTCACGAGGCAGGGACAAAAACCTGGGGCCGAGAGCTAGTCCCTCATAAATTTTGTTGTTTGGGTGTTTGCTTGATCAGATAGATAGATAGATATACGAAGACCGATATATCATGTTTTTATCTATGTGTATTCGTGCGTGAGTACTGTATGGAGCAGCGGAACGAATTTTTTTAAAAATTTTGGCATTGAGCCATAAGTCCTCAATACATGTGAGTCTCGTTGTGGTAACTAATACGCGATGATACGTGAAACCTTTGCTAATATCTGGCTAAAAAACGAAATTACTTACAATGAGTGTGGCTATACAAAGCACATTCCTTCTCAAGAGACTATGTCAATTTTTAGTGCAGCAATGAAGTACAAATAAGACGCTATTCTTAAATCGTTGTTTCTCCATACCACACTTATGTATGTTTCTGGTATTTGTGAGTTCATTGGCTCCTCTGTCCAAGCGGTTGGCGTCGCGATGATACCGAACAATTAAGATTCATCAAACTGACAGATCCCCGGAGGAACTACTGCCGTGGGTGGATCCATCACTAAATTTCTAAATTACCATGAACTCGATTGTGCTAAGCGACCGAGGAATGGAAAACGGAACAAACTGAAGGCCTGCAATGAAATGTTTTCGATCCTCGAATCGAAAGTGAAATTTCGTTTATTACAAATACGTAGTGGTAAAAGGAAAAAATATCTATTATAACACATTCAAATTGTTCGTATTATTTGGAGATGATTAAATAGTTAGTCGTGAACGAGCTGATTGCCAGAAATCAAATAGGAGCATTGACATAAAGCCTAGTATAATATTGCGTGAGTCAAATGAATTGCGATCACTACTCTCATTAATAGAACGAGATTCATCTACGATCTGTCACAGATGCTATTCCTAAAATGTTCTATTTAGATTTCTAATTAACATGAACACTTACAGAAATACTTTATTTTAGTTATTGAAAAATTGCCCGGTACTCAATGAATAAGAACAATGACGGAACCTTCGCCAGTAGATCTGTGAGAATTGCGTAGACACGTCGACTTATTACAAGCAAACTACTAAACGCTGTCCAATCAAACTTAAAATTGGGCATGCTTCCGGTATTTCAGCATTATTTTTTCAAATCTGTTACCAGTCTCGACAAATATGCCCTATGTTTAAAATAAAGTACATATTGTGATACTTAATTTGAAGTGATGCTTAACAATCCTCGAAACATTTACTATAAAACAAAACCGACACTGTTTGGGTAGGTAAAGCGTGTGTCAAAAACACCTTTATGAACCGCCAGTATTAAGACCTGGACCGTTCCTATTTAATCTGCATGCAGGTAACCCACGCCTAATATTGTGTGTACGGCGGCGACCCTAAGTTGTTTGTTTAACTCAACAAATCACAGTGCAAGCATTGAAATTATACAAATTAATAATATCTCTAGTACTTGTACTAGCTGAAAAAAAATCTTTTTGAGCTCATGTTTAATATTATTGCACTTCAGAGCGGTAAAGGTATTCGTGCCTTTTATCACATCGTCTTCGGAAGGCCACCGCCGCTTGTAGATTGCCAAACAGTTGTAATTCCATAATTTGTCCACTGGATGTCAGTGAATTCTAGGTAAACCTTCACATAAATTCGCCATTTTTTTTAAATTTCGCTCTTTTTTAATAAATTTCTTCTTTCATTGTGACGCTTAGACGCTAATCAATATTCAGCACTAGCTGAAATAAACTTAATTCACATTAAATCACGTGTTCCTACATTTTTTTCAAATCTCTAATTCCACCGTGGCGTGACCCTCATATCATAACGGCTGCTGAGTTAAACCAGTCAGAAACTAATCTATATAATTTCAATTCTGCTTCTGTTTTCATCCATATATCTGTAGGCGCAAAAGCAGTGGGCGAAAATGCTCGAAAAAGTCGAACGTGCCAAAGCTGACTATCATGCTGCTTGTAAACAGGAGCGGTCCGCTCAGAATCAGCAGAGAAACGCCGGAGCAGACAGTTCGCTTAGTCCTGACCAGATGAAGAAGCTCGGCGACCGTGTTGAAAAATGCCGAGAAGATGTCGCCCGCTGTCGCGACAAATACGACCAGGCGCTAAAGGAGATCGGCGAGAACAACGATCGGTATAAAGCGGACATGTCAGATGTGTTTCAGGTGAGTGATTGATCAAATC
Source organism: Varroa jacobsoni (assembly GCF_002532875.2). Lineage (NCBI taxonomy): Eukaryota > Metazoa > Arthropoda > Arachnida > Mesostigmata > Varroidae > Varroa > Varroa jacobsoni. The sequence goes on from NW_019214444.1 coordinate 112,699, forward strand.
ATAATTATGTAAGGTTATCATAATCGATCGAAATCTTCATGATCTGATACGCTTTGATGCGAAGTTGTAACTGATTAGCCAAACTGGTACCCGAACGATTTGGTTGTCGTCGTATTATTTCCTACTCACCGTACATTTGAAATATTTTATATATAGTGTAAATGACACGGAAAACAATCAGTGAATTATGTTGAATGGAATATGACTGAAGAAATGCCGGTCAGGGATTAACGTTAAGCCCTCCTAATAAATATATAAGAAAAAATAATAATAAAAGTGGGTCCCTCCGGTATTAGGTTGCTTCGCTGAGCAAGTCATCATTCAACCATAAACAACGCTTCTTGGTACCTCACGAAATAGACACGAGTAAAGACCCCCAATTTACCTACTATTATCTTTTTATGGACAAAAGACTTGTCTATTTTCTACTTGTCATTTTTCTGCCCATTCTCAGATCGCTAGAGACATATTTTTCCGTTTCTACACAAAATCTGAACTATACTCAATATTCTAATAAGGAAACTCCTATAGCTCAAGCTGTAAACGGAGACGGAAATCGACGGAGACCCCTCATGGCCTGATTCTCAAAATACTCCGTCTTCAACGGGGTCAATGTTTTTTGAAGCTCCCTTATGAACCATTGGTACTTTGTTAGCAAATATGCAACATGTACTGCCGCGTATGTATTGCAACAAATAGACGGCGATACTGGGCTACAAATAGCGCTGGATTTTTTTTAGAAAAAATTAGTAAAATTAAAAGGGAAAAAGTGCAATTAAAAACAGTGTCACCATTATTTGCTTACAAGAGAGCAACGAAGGGTAAACCGCTTACACCAAATTAAAAGGTACGCGCTTAATCTAAAACTTCAATAATTAGCAAGAGTCAATGCGTTAGAACTGAATGATGAGTGGTGAGCATAAGTGCTTCAGCAGTAGTGCAATGGTGGTATTAATACAAACCTTACCATAAAAAGTTGGTAGTAATTTATGAAAGGGTGCAATGCCAAGCTAGTTTCAAACGAAATAGTGAACAAATTCTTTTCCGACCAAAAACAACATCTTAGCGGGGCCGGCAAACGGAAAAAACCGCAATGTGAATTTTGTTCAAAAGGCCACCGGTCACCTTTAACTTGATGAGGGTGGGCGGTGGTGTAGGAACGAACCGTTGACCGTGTCTTCAACGTCATGTGTAAAATGAACGGAAATAAAATGAAAAATAAGATTTACGCTTTGACAATTATAAGATGAGCCCACCAGCGTTCTGAGAGCTATTGGGATAGCACTCTGCGACCCATATGTCCAGCAAGCCCACGTAATCGTGACAAGACCATTACGTTTCTCGCGCCGACTACAACGCCAAGGCATGCAAGGCACATGCAATATAATATACATTTCGGTTGACCGTAAGAAGCTGTAGTTAAGTGTAAATTCGATTTCAGTACCTCCTCACTGAAAAATAGGCAGGATTTTCAGTGTGCTTGCAAACAGAAAAGGATAAGCAGCATGCCAGATCTCAGAGCACTTCCTAACGTGTCCTAAGACACTGTTTAGATGTCGCAACAAAATAAGTCACTTTTTTTAATTATTTTTTCATTGTTTTGCGCTGCTGGTTCAACGTGTTGACACGACGATTTATAAGCTCGGTAATCTATAATGGTCTCAATTTTATCGAGTTATAAATAAGTATATATATATATATATATATATATATATATATATATTATAAGTAGGTTATAACAATTCTGCTTATTAAAATATTTGCAATATTCCGCCTATTTTTTTTATTTGTTCTGTCTGAACAACGAAATTGTGGAGAATACACTGAATGCTATCGCCCTTGGCGGCCAAGACGCAAGCAGAAGGTTCAGTTCGATAAATGTGTGGTGTATCATACGCACGTGCACGTAAATAAAATACAATATAACAGAAAAGCTTTTTTTATTTGTAATGTTCTGGTACCGCGAACGCTACACTAATCGATAGAATCCGGTCAGCGGTTCCAGTTCGTTACAGTTGGAGTACTGCCAAAGCAGTGCCGGCGTTCGCTTAGCGACAAATTCGGAAATCATACAAGGTGAAGGTCAATGGTAAATTAGTCGGCGATAGTCAACTACATACAGGACAGACTTCATCTGGCTAGATATGTTGACTTGGATAAACAAAGACATTGTCACATCTAAAATGGGGGTGTGTCTTTAGCTCGCAAATAGTACCATGTAATGTATTTGTATGCTGTCAAAAGTCCACCATAGGAAGAAATGCAGTTTTCCACAAAAATTCGGATGTGGAAGTTCAAAAGATGTCTTCTCTTGATGGGATATGCGAATGAACTAAAACTGAAGGCTTCATCCTGCTTTTCTAAGCCAAAGAATAATAAGACTGACATAATAGCTGAGTGAACCTCTGTGAAGGAACAACTGATTGCCGTTGGCCGGTTAATTCAGTACTATATATACCTCAGAACAACTTTGCGGCAAGAAGTTTTTGCTCGGCTTTATTGACCATCAAATACGTATTATTCATCTGTCGGTATCCACAGGTTGTCGTTCTGATCACGCGGCTTAACAATTAGGTACGAAATATTTGCCAATGGCTCGTTTTCCATATCCGGCATTGTTTCTTATCTACTGATCACTACCACGTCGGTGGCATTTTGCCCCAGCAGATGACAATGACTAGAATGCGGGCAAATCTATTGTTCACCGTTATCACCAGAAGATTTCAGCAACAGATCGCTTTACCAAAACAATATGCCATTGAAATCGAGCCTTTGTCTAATACTGTGTACTGATGCTATTATTACTACTGCTCAAGCGTATATTTGCTCAAGGATGATTCACCGGCCAGATATCCCCCCACACCTCAGCAGCAGCTGGAAATCGATAGCTAGTCAAAGAACGTTTCGACGAGAACCGTTAACCAAGCTGCTAACGGCAACTGGAACACATAACGAACCAATAAGTTTCCCTAAAAAATTGTGTTGCTTTCGACGTCCATAACCAAGGGTCAGTTTGTAGCGAAAAGGATTTTTTGGTTAAACTTGAATCGTTTACTCGATATGACTTATTAAAAACAGAAACTCATAAATATTATCAACTCATTAAAAATATTATTTACTAATACTGTACTCGATAGATTTACGTAAGTCTGTTGAACCGTGCTAAAGATCAATGGCCCACTGCAACAGAATAAACAAGTTGTGACGACAAGCATCTTCGGCGATGCATTATACTGCCAAAATGTTGTTCACAAACACCAAATGTTTCACAAAAGAAAGGGAAGGTAAAGACCGTGAGAAAATTATTTACTTTCAACAAAAACGAATATGTAGGAATAGCCAGAGGATTCGTGAGCTCTAATATATGGCATGAATGTGACATGGCCACACATGATTTGGCGCGCGAGTACAATATAAGTTTTATGTTCAGTAAAGGAAAATATCATGTTTCGATTAACTAATCGACATGCCACATCTCTAAATTACATACGGCGACAAGTTCTTCTATTTGCTAGAAGTTTGATTTAGTAGAATTATATGCAGTAAGTGACGATTCTTCTATCGAAAACGTAGATTGTTTGAAAGAATCGTCCATTTTGTAACACAGCGATAAGATGGATTATTGGTCAGTCGCTCTGACTCTCAATTTTCTCTGACAAGCCATTAGAAGAGCAAATTACTAGCCCGAAAAATCGTTCCGAGCAGCAACTGTCCGTGGCATTAGGGAATATCGTCAGCAGTCAAAGGAAGTTTTCAAAGCCATTGACCCATGAAAACCCTTTTCACTTTTAATTTTTTATATTACTGTTGTTTTTACCGTTGGTACGATATAACGTAAAAGAAAATTTTCTAATGTCTGTCATACTCTCTATGTAGTGAAGGTTATACACTTACAGGGTATAAACATATGACTGTGACGGCAGGTACTATCAAAGCTCCAAACTGTCGTTGTACGTATAGCTCTCTGTGTGGCCCTCCCAGTTTTATATATATATGTATATATATATATATATATATAATATATATATATATATATATACATATATATATATATTCAGTTCAAATATTCACCGGCTTACTAATGACAATCATATGATCACTATGACATCCTTCAAGAATGCATATATAATACTATTGTTCACGCAACGTTTTCTCTTCCCGAAGTAACCTTATTTTTCTCATCGTTGCATTGTTTCTGTGGCTCCGGATAATTCGCTCGTTGTTAACTGCTTCCTTCGCAAACGAACAGCGTTGTCAAGACATGGAAGCACGACGATTGACGTTCTTCCGCGAGATGCTGCTTGGTGTCCATGCGTGTCTTAACCTCACAGACGACTCCGAACTACCGCAAATCTACGATGAATTCCGACACACGGTTGCTAACGCTGATCACTCAAAAGACCTAAAATATTGGGCAAATAATCATGGTGATGGCATGCCGACGATGTGGCCCCAATTCGAGGTTCGTATACATTTTTTGAAGTTACCCATAAAGGCTACGGGCGGAGCAGATCAGACTGATGCATATGTTTTCATTACGCTAATGAGTTTTTTGGAATTCTTTTCGTATTAGTCCATTTTCTAGCCCGTAAAGACGAAATTCGAGTATTTAAGAAAATACGTTAATATTCGGTTCAGATTACTTCAATGCGTTGACTAATATAAACCACCATATAGAAATCTTAGGTAAACCTGGTATCAGATAGGCAGAGAAGATGTTCGACTCTTACTTGAGATCTGTTCACTGAGTTACTCACATAGGTTGGTGTTCTACTGTGAACCTTCGGGAACGTGATCATGTTGTCAAAAGCTCAGCGTTCGAAAGATAGTTTTGCCGAGATTGCACAGCTCTTATCCACCTTAGTAATAGCTACCTTATAATCTTAAACAGCCAAATATGAAGTTTGTCCGTTTCCAATGAAGCGCACATAATCATAGAAGATTGTTTACCTCTGTCCCCATCAATCTTCGCAGAAATGCGCTCCACGCAGAGAGCCGAACACTGGAAATGTGCTCTATAGCTTAAAAAACTAAAAAATGGTAGTTAATGACATCACCATCTTAGCAATAAAACATTGTCCTTGTAAGTCCGTTCAGCGTCATAGTCTATCTGTAAAGATATATTAAGAGAACTGCATGAACATGCACGTAAAAACTAGCATTTCAACAATTTCTGTATTTTGTGTGAAATCCCGTACGCATGAGCGCCATATATCAGATGAGTCAGCTGACTACTCAACGCTACGTAAACAAGCTACCCTAAAGCTGTTTATTAATACTGATTGTCAAAATCGCTCCGATGATATTGCGATAAACGTCCGATCTGCGTCCACCATCGTTAATTTCTTTCAAATTCATTTTGTCTACTGTTATCGATCATTCCGTTGATGTGCAATTTACCACTGTTTATGGTAAGGTCATATACAGCCAATTTGTATCAAAATAAAAAATTCATATAGGGATTAAGCGAGGGTTCGGATTATCTAATAGTGTGACGCCTTTAGGTTAAGGCCACGTATCTATCTCGCTGCATTTACCGCAGTGTGCGCTGTCCGCGCGATCTACTGTTTATATCGCCTTCACTTTCTCTTTTCTAGTTTGGTTTCCTACACAAACACACAGATACACGGATACGCACAGAGGGGTCTCTTGCTTGATAGAAGTTTTGCAGTTTTATATCGCTCGTTAGTATTTCCACTAAGAAGATTACCTTTCCGCATTTCGACCAACCCGGGACCTTTTTCGTTTTTATCTAAACGAACGGATGTTTGTTTTCTGTGTTCTATTTTTGCTCTTTATGAATGGTCATTTCTCCACACCTGTAATATATCATAACACACGATTGGTACTGTGCTGCTATTTTAGTTTTCGATATTGCAACAACACGCTTGTGAATGCGACGTAGCATGAAATGTGTTTGCCTGGTTGCTTAAGGTCATCTCGTTACCCTAAATCTGTCGGATTAGTGTTCCGAGTTCAAGAACTGATTAGTAGCGCGGGCAATGCAAGAAAAAATCTTCAATTAAATTGAATCTTCACGCGGAAGGCGCTTGATGAAAACTGAAAAATCAATCATCTAAATACACAAACGTACGAGACAGAAATTTCAAACTAATGATCGTAGCTTTTCAAGTGTAACACGTATCTTAACTCTAGCGTAGCTGATAAACGCCTAGTAAAAAAAAACTAGTTTGCCGTCGGCAGGCGTATGGCGGCACCTTAGCAAAGGAAAATAAATTGGTGTTTATAATATAAATTTAACGCAATTAGAGTGGTAAACTCTGTGTAAGTTCCATTTTTTTTTTGCTGTAACAGAGAAACAGATGAAAGAAGAAAGCGGCTACGGTGGAGGAAAGGTCGGTAAAAAAAATGAAGGGGGTCGAAAAAAATCGAATTTTGTCAGATACAATTGTCAAGGCAAACTGTTGTTAGGCAGCGGAAAAGCCAGGGCCGAAAAAGTCGTCAGAGATGAAAGCCAGGGTAGTACGCACGAATCGATACTTAATAGTTTTTCCTAGTAAAAATAAGTACGATTCATATTTTCAGTAATGAGACGATTCTAAGTTTTAGCTAACGTGAAAAATTCCAGGTCGGAAACAAAAATACAAGATTTCTTTTTGAACTTATATGAAAAGGACTGACGACCCTGAATCACCAGGTATCTAATAAGTTTTAATTGATTCTCATTCACCTCGGCCATTTAGCTACTACCAAACATAGTTAGACAGTTTTAATTTTCACCAGTAACGTAAAGTTGTATATTTTCATTGGTTTCTATCCACTCATGTTTCAATTTACTATTGGTTCGTTAACTAGAGTTGTTGCCTCTATGAACGGTCCATAAGAAATAATTTTCCACATCTGTTCATAGCTCCCGATCTAGCTTGCGATTCTCCCATTATTGGCATACTTCATTGCCACGGCCTTTATATCGATCTGCTGTAATACACGCTTTTAGAGTTTTCGTCGTTTTGTCGCAATACTACCCTATCACGTTGACATTGTACATTCGCAGTTCTTAATCCGTCTCTGTTCTGACAATCTTTAATTTTTTTTGATGTTATTGTTACTTTCTTTGTCGTCTTTTGCGTTGTTTTTTGAAATTATTTTTTTCGATTTTTCTCTGCTTGTGTTATTGTTTTTATGTGATTTTCATTAATTACTCGGCCTGCATCGTACCCGGGCTGCGCGCGCTGTTTCACCCGTCACGATTCCAAACTGCGATGATGTATATGCCATTCAAACCATCAACAACAACAACCAACGTCCGATCGCTTCGCCGTCTCTGTGTGTCCTTGATTCGTTGTCGCCGACCTGACGCAACTACCTCCCCCGTTCTCCTTGTGCCCCACGTGTGCGGCGGCGGCGGTCGCGCCAATCTCCGCTCTACTCCAATACGTCTTCAACGGTGTCGATACGGTGGAAACCTATGCGGCAATCTGCGCGGTACAATGGGGTCGAACCTCGATGCCAATCGAAAACTAATTGATTAATGATGAACGATACGATCATTACGATGAATCGATGGAAAAACAACAACAACGAAAAAACTTATATATACCACCAATGTCGATGCTGCTGTACAATAATGCTGTTGTCTGTTCAATCGGCGAAAAATAAACTACTGTGGGGACGATGGGTTATACCGCCATAATCCATCGATATCCGATGGGATTTCCGCAAAAAACATCCTGTCGACTGGATATTTACGATACGGCGACCGCTATTATTAATTTTGTAAAAAAAAATACTCTGACATTCACCACGGTGTTGTTATCATTATTTGAACGCAACTGATCAACAACCGTTCACCCATTAATTGAGCAGGACTATGTCGAGGAATTTCGAGACATTATACGTGACAAAGGAGCAAAAAAAGGATTCTCCTCGGTAGATGGTGGAATTATGCTCGTCAATCAGCAGCGAATTAACGACGATGTCCCTGTACGAATACTCTCGTAACATCAGCAGCCAGATAGGACCAAATATTTAGTGGAAAGCCAAGTTGATTCATTCTAATCTAGGCCTCTAAAGCTGAGGTGCCTCATCGTTGCTTGATTGATTCGGGCATAACAAACACAGCGGTAGCTCCTGACTCACACATATACAAACACCCAACGCACTGGTGGAGGTTGCACCTAAACAAAGACGGATCGTTGGACACTTTTGAACAAAGCACGATATAGGCGGCGCTGGTAGCAGTTACAAATTGCCGATGTCGCCTCGTTTGGTTTGTGGTTTCAGCTTTGTACGTCGGTTTCGACCCTGCAGTTCCGATGTGAAAAGCACAAGTTGATATTGGGCAATATTATGGCTACGGGGAACTTCATGGGTAAAGGAAGAGGCATCTGTAACACAACGCTACACCGTGAACTCTGTTCTTAAGTACTTGACCCACTAATTCATCTACCGCATTTGACTAGTTAAACAGATGTGTATGGCGCTGAATAATTTGGGAAATTGTTCGACTTTAGGACAAATGTATATTGTACTTGAAGGAGCAACAGTTGCATAGATAATAGTTATGCGGTTTGAAGTCTGGATCACAGTCACATTAAGATTCAATGCTTATCGAACAAAACCTAACAACACATTGTCGTTTATTAACATCCTTGGCACAAATAGACCCCAAAGCTGAGAGCTTTTGCATGTCATGTATACATTTCAGCCTTCTACCCTCTTTAAGGAATCTCTTATCTTCAATAGGCGGCCTGTTAACATTTATCCGTTGCACTATGAAATAACAACGAAATATGAGAGTGCTTAGATTATCTGGTTTGTCACATTAACATTATTAACCATTATTAACAAATATAGGAGCGTATCTTCTATATCCCATTAATAATGGCCATAGTTTAACGACTAGATTACCCTATTCAATCAGACTACGTTAGATAATTTTGTTTGCCGAATTCACTAACCGTTTATTTTCCAAAGCCGTCTTGTGTTTAACATTGTCCATTTTGCCAATCCGCACCGTATTCCTTCAGGACTACATCGAGAATCCTACCGCAACGAATAAAAAGAAGGTTCCAGCCGCATCGGCTCCCTCAATAAAGAAGAACACTGGTAATAGCCAAGCTGTTGAGGCAAAGATGAACTCGGCCAACCGCCAAGCTCCGACACCTGGAAAACCTTTGTCGGAACATGAAAATGTCAACGGGGGGTCCAACGGCACCTCCAGTCCTACGAAAGAGTCCCGATCATCGAATCAGGCTTCTCCCGCAAACGGCGGTAACCCATTCGGCGAAGCAGATGAGTGGGAAGAAGAAGATTCGGAAGGTAAACAATTAATCAGAACTTCAAATTGCCATCGTTTCACTAATGTGAACTGAGTGTGGTACTTTTTTTGAACTTAGTATCATTTGAAAAATAATTAGGGAACGTTATAAAAGTGATAGAAGTTGGAGGTAGTTCTTCATAGTAAGTTTGTACATGTTACGGCGAGAGAACATTTCCAATAAACATCTCAAACGTATGGTTACATTTATGGCCAAATTTAGGATCGATCAGCAAAATAGAGCCTGACATCTTGTTATGGGACAGATATGATCCGACGTTTCGCATGCCCATTTCACTCGTTCTGAGAGTAATAGTGATTATCACCTATATAGGAACCCCTTTTTTGTTTGATAGGAACGTAACTTATCTGGTAAACGGTTCTAGCAAAGATTTTCTCCTTTCCTCTCTCATCATAATAGAATGTGCTCCATTAACCTACCGTGTTGTGTATTCTTTTCCTATTTATAGTTCTACCAGAAGTGGATGACGGCCGACCTGGTGTTCCCGTACGAGCGCTGTACGATTATAAAAAAACAGAAGATGACGAGTTGTCGCTAACTCGAGGCGACCTGTTCGAGAAACTCGAAGACGAAGACGAGCAGGGCTGGTGTAAAGGCCGGAAGAACGGCCGCATAGGACTTTATCCAGCAAACTATGCCGAACCCATCTAAATTAAGGAGAACCGAGGACATATGAGAGAGTTATATTAAAATCAAATCTATGTTCGACTACTGGGGAAAACGACTACAAATAGCCCTCTGTCTTTTTGCATCGAATTAAAAACCTGCCAGTCCTCGATGACCTCTAAGCGTATAGCAACGTTTGCATCAAACAGAAGTGTAGTTATAACCACGGAACTACACATGATACAGGCCCAACAATTTAGACATAAAACCAACCCTTACTAGCCGGGCAAGAGGTTGAAAAAAAAATTGCATACAGTCCAACTGAAAAAATGCGTAACACCTATGACTGTTCTATGATTGATTCATTAATTTCCAGATAGTTGTGCTTTTACCGTAGGTGGGTCCAAAATCATTTCTAAATTTGAGGTCTACAGTTTGTGTATCAATCGCAGTTGAACAATTGATGCCAAGAAGACATAATACCACTTTAAAATCAGGTGGTGACATGTGATTATAAAGTGGAAACGATAAATGTGAACGCGATAAGATATTGTTATGATGAGGAAGATAAAGAGAGCTAAGCAGTACCTCGCTAGTTTGTGCATTCTTTGCGTCACCAGTAACAAAGTCTAGGGGACTAAACCACAGAGGTTAATCATGGTTACTTCTTCGTTCGCATAATGAAGAAAATTAGGTTATTCATGGACATAACCCATTCAAAAGAGGGGGCCTAGACATATTAACATAGTGTGAATGGGCCAAGGGGCTTCAGCCGTATTCCGAATCTCCAAGATGAGCCTGATGATATGAATTGGCACGTCCGGCTGTATAGTTTTAGGTAAAGAACAAAAAAGGCGCCACAATAGGCGAACCTCGAAGCGATCCTCCACACGACGGCCAGTTGTAGAAACAAAGTGTAGCACCTGTCGCGTGCTGTTGTAAGAAGAAAAAGTTGACACTACCATGTTATATGCCCACTAACCTAATACTGTCCATATTATTGACATTGATATGAATTATAATGAGGGAGTTCGTACGAGACTCTATAATTATACTTAAGGATTATTGAACGACTCTAGAAACATAGCAACGAAGCTACAGAAGTGCTGAAGTAGTGAGAAAGAGAGAGAAACGGGTGTATTGAAACTGCAAACGTACAATATAATTACGCGGATGTCATCTGCAACCGATATCGCAGAGTTGTGGAACTGTCGACTTGTGGGCCTTGAGTACTGAAGATGAAGCTTCGTTGAAATAAATTACTCCGCTTGTAAACTTCCTACTAGTAACAAAATCCATTGCAGGAGATTTTGTATGTTAGGGCGGGGAAGGTGCGATGAGCTAAGCGATTCGTCCGATTCTGCCAGCAAGATGATGAGTGGATGAGCAGAATGAAAAGTACGGAAGTAGTTTTCAAGTGAGATGTGATTTCTAGGTCCACTATTTTGGAAAAGCTTAGGTTTAATAGTAAAACAAGCTAATAAGCTATAAATAACACTTAACACCCTCGTTATCGCTTAGCCGACTTACAGGACATACAAGGCATTTGAACAGTTAAAGCGCGCAATCACTTTAAAATGTTGCCCGGGAGCACGCCATGTTGCCACTTAGATTCGTGTGACTGCTATGCTTACTATAACTGCCTGTTCTCAACAAATGTGACTCCAAGCACAACTAAATGTTCGCCCCAGCCTATAGAACGACTACTACATATATATATATATATACACTCTCAGCGACAGATGTTGGATAAAACACATTCTACGTCAACGAGGCAATGTCAATAAGTACGAACAAATTGGGGACCTAAGCCGAGAGCGCACACGAAAGCAATTTCAGATGTTTTTCTTTGCTGGCTTATGTCCATGCAGAAGTACGATGTCGCACCCCATTCTTGCTGAATTCTCCCTCCGACAATTTTCAGCCGATAAGCTGAAGCCGTTAGCGTAGCGGACCTTATTACGTTTTCATGTAAAACATTTCATGTTGACCGATGAGATGCGAATGGACCGACCGTGATGTTGATACAGTAATTACGTGACATGTTTAATTACTAATAAACAAATTGCATGATGTTCAGGCGTCTACAGGATATAAAAAGAGATATATAAATCTATAAAAATATATTAGGAACATTAATGCTTATTACCAGCGCGGTTGGAATCTTGGTGGGCGGGCTTTTTCAGGAAAAACTCCGCGTTCATCAAGAAGCCGATTCAAAAACACTGATGAAAAACAAACACACGTTTATAGGATTGAAGAGTCTAGAATATGGGAAGGGAAAGAATAGGACAACAAAAGTTCATCCTGATGAAAATTAATCGAAGTGGCGGCCCCGTTATCGAAGGCGGGGGGTGTGAGTTTTAACCGTGAGCTAGGTGTGATTAAAGGAATAGACTACAGAATGCAAGTCAGCGGTGAATGCACATTGCATTATGGGGTGCAATGGGAGCAGACTGTAAGGGACGGCGAAACCGACAAGGTTCCCTCTACAATACACAGTTACAAAAGGAACCTTGAAAGCCATTGATAACGATAACGAAAATGGTAATCGTGACGCTATTGTTCTGACGAAGAAAGAAGAAAAATGTAATATGTACACAAAAGACGAAAAGAAGCAATAGAGAGAGAGGGAGAGGAAAAGAAATAGCAATGGACTGCAAAGAGAAATAAAGAGGATGATATAATTTATTTGAGTTTAGTAACTGTTGTCATGTAGATTCCTAGGTAGTGGTGAAGATGATTGGTTGGTTACCGTCTTACTTGAAATTTTGATCTAAATGCAGGTTATGGTATTCCATGACGTTGTTGGCGAAATAATGAATCAAATAAGGATATATGATAAAAGCATTTAAAATGTTTCTTGGCTAAAATATTTTATTCTTTAATATCTTCTCATAATTACAGCAAAACTTGTCCTAGTAGTAAGCGAATAACAAGGCTCTAGTTTTATTACTTCTTTCTTTCTATGCTTGCTGCATCATACATTACGCGCAGAATACACGTTTTACATGAAGTGCAATAGCCTTCGAAGCTTGTAAACTTTCTTCTGTGTACAATATATATAGCGGCTTATCTTTCACAATCGAAATAAGCATTTCTTTTTCATGCTTTTGTTCCTATGATGTGTTTTTATGATGTATTCATACACAAACTACAGAGTTTCACTCGTCCACGAGGAATCCCTCAATTTCGAAATTGCTTGTGCTTATCGGTGAAGTTTTCGCAAAACTTTGCGATCGAATTCTGTGCATGAAAAGACAATATATCGCTTAAACGGAAAATAATCAAATCTCAGAATGTCTGGCAAGAGACATTTTTATCAGCAAATTTCTCGATCCAAGGATGTTTGATCGCCTCCTCAAGCGAAATACGATTTTTGGCCTCTTTAGCTAGCAGTTTAATAATCAAATCTCTCGCCAACTCCGACACATGGCTTGGAAAGCGTACTTCATCTTGACAAATTTTTCGGTATGTGTCCTCAGACTTCTCAGATTCGAACGGCGCGCTACCAGTCAAAAATTCGTACATCAAGATTCCAATACACCAGTAATCCACCTGTAATATTAGGAATTTGTTCCGAAAATGAAGCCACTGATCTGATTCGTTCGCCAAATAATAACAGCGATAATCAACTCGTGAGAACGACTGCTCCTTATTCGGAGTACATCGTTGACTAACTTACGTGAAATACCCGCGAATATGATTTGCACTGAAAGTGCTGATTTTTTTGTAACCTGGATCTGATTTCGCACTTAAACACTTATTGATTCAAAAACCTACCCTCTGGTCATACTCCTTTCGCTGAACCATTTCTGGGGGCAGATAATCTAGCGTTCCACACATCGTCTTTCGGCGACGCGACGGAGCATGTACACTCCAGCCGAAGTCAGCTATTTTCAGCTCGTTGTTGACGCCAAGTAGTAAGTTTTCTGGCTTGATATCCCTGTTGTTGAAGAACACAATAGAGTTAGAAAAAATGCCAGTCAGCTTTATCGCCTTGGATGTAAACCAGGTGAGAGCGGAGAACAAGGCTAAGATTATCCTTAGTACTCTTTCGGTGCTCTTTACTATAGCGCTAACAAGTTTTTACGATTGTTGTTTGTACGATTGTTCTGATGTTCCCACCAAAATTGTTTACCAAAACTTTTAGTTAAATAAATCTAGCATTGATCCGCTGGAGCTTTGTCCCGCTTAGAGGTAAAGTCATGTATGCATGTCCTGTTAAATAGCATTATGCGCTCCACTAGATGCCCCTGATGCATATCAATGGTAGATACAGTAACACAGAATAAATTAATAATCCGGGTGTAATTAAAACGAAATATTTTTCCACAAATTACTTTGACGTAGAATGAGAGCTCCTGCGCCCAGAGACGGAGGAAGCCGCAATAAATTGTAAACGAGTGCAAGGCAACTCAAATTTTTTCTTGATTTTATAACCGAATATTAAACATGTTGCAGACTAGATTTGTGTAGAAGTATGTATGGATGTGTTAAAGCAACTTAACAAAAACTTACCGATGGATAACACCTTTTGCATGACAGTAGGATAGCGCTCGGATCATCTGGTACATGAGCGTGGCCGCCTCTGTATCATCCAAGCGTCGCTTAGGTTTATTTTGGATGTACTGTAAAAGTTTGCACCAGACACATTATATTTATTTAGATATATGTGTTTAGGGCAAACAACAAGTAGTTGTGACGGTAATGGTATACAAAAACAGTAAGCCTTCTTTTAAAAGGTATACTCTAAATAGTCGTTAGTTGTTTTTTAGAGATCATTGGAAATAATCAATAAAGGGCTGTGTCGCAGCTACTTTTAGAGTGTTGAATCTAATATGGATCTGAAACCTGTTTTTACTTTAAAGAGCTCTCCACCAGGCGCAAACTCAAGCACAAGGTAGATTTTTCGATCATCCCAGAACCATCTGTACAAGCAGAGAATGTTCGGATGACGAAGATGCATCTGGATTTCAATCTCGCGCTTGAGATTGTACTCGCATCGATTACGTATGAGTTGGTTCTTGTGCAATACCTGTGTAAGAAGATAATCCAACATTTATAAAGCATAATATTAGAGGAATATCACCACCAGTTAAGTAATCAGAACAATGTTAGAAGTTATTAGAAGCTAGAAGAAGTTATAGAAATGAGAGTGCATACGCCAAAATTAAACTCCAAAAATAAACTAAATTCCAAAATTATTTACAAAATAAAACGCTTATATCTTTTTGTTTGCTCCAAAATTGCTTTCTTTATGACAAACATAATATAACGAAAACCCATCTTTTGTTATTATAATATCGCTATTCAAAATACCCTAATGTTAGGTAAACACTAAAGGGTTTAACAAAAGACTTAGCACACAGTGTTAAATTTAATGCAGTCGTACGTGATAAAATATAACAAATGATAGGGTATGGAAATCGGCGCGCATTTACTTAAAACATTTCTGAATGCTACTTACTTTCAGTGCAACTATGAAGTGGTCAGTTTTTCTGCGGGCAAGGTAGACATTGCCAAATTTTCCCTTGCCAAGTGGACGCCCGATCTCAAAATCGTCAATTGTGTGGAAACGACAACCTGGTGGGATGCTGTGCGGGTCGCATGTTGGGGGGTATGTAGGAAGATAGCCTGGCTTGGAATCTGTACCCCAGTAAGGAAACGAACAACACGTCAACATAATCTTTCTTATATTAAGATCATTCTTTAACAGGTCTTGTCTTGCACTGAAATTTCACAAGCCGGCGGTAAGGTTTTAAGGCCAAGGTAATCTTTTTATGCAAGTGTCGAATTAAGAATTTGTTGAAAACAGTTTTTGAAAACTCATTTAAAGGACCATCCATCGCTTCGATCTATTCATTATATTTAACTTTTAGTTCACGTTAAATTTTCCGCACATTTTATTTTCAGCTGATTATGTGCAGTCTCTGCGTAGAATCCAGAATTAATCTTAATTTTCTTATTATAACATGATATCACGATTTAAAATAAGCTGTAGCCAAGTTTCAAGTTTTCTTCAGTATGAGAACTTCAGTTGTATTCAGGAGGAAGAAAAATAGATGCCGGGTAAATAACAAAAGTTGGGTCTACTCCACATTTCAGTACGTTTGTAACAATCATACTACAAAGCTACCTAATATCCTAACATCAACCAAAATCACAAAACACCTTAGATAATCTTACTCTATAACATCATACAATCATAGACAAATGTGAAATGTTCATATATTTTGTTGTATTAAAAAAAATACTTAATATATGCAATATATCAGCAGCCAATTACAGCGCAAGTTGTCTAATATTATACTTTCAACTATCAACTATATCACTATTGATAGCACAGGCAAATTGTAAAAAGATAGGACAACAGTTTTGAATATACCTTTTTTCGGATCGTCATCTTCAACTGTTTCTTCTAAATCAGATATGCTACTTGAAGAATCCACGAAGTCAGCAGACTCCTCAAGCCTAAGTTTAAGTGAAGCTTCCGAATCCATTACTTTGCTATATAGCCATACACATATAAAGCTTAATTGAGTCTGCACACATGACCAGTGAATTCGATCAAAAATCTAACCGCCATTTCTAACCAAAAACTTGAGTACAGTTGGCGCGGAATTTGAAACCACAGAAGCTACTATAGAAGGTTCGTTAGCAGGTCGGCGCGCCTGAAACTATCACGCTTTCGAACTAGAATCAAGGCGAAAAAATAAAGAGGGGAAATGCGTTTTGGGAACTGGGCAATGTGTTTTTTATTGGCGCAGTTCCAATTATAGCTAACGAAGTTTGTTTGGCGGGTAGTATACAAGTTGAGTACAATATTTTTATTTGTTGCGCAAAACCCGCACGTTAGCTAGCAATATACCCTGAAGGCCAAATATCAACACAGTTATATGTAGGTAGCAAACAATGTTTTACTGCTGTACAAAAAGCAGACGTTGAGCAAATGAGGAGATTATTTTTTAGTTCAGGCACCAAAGTTCTATTAATTAATGTACGTTGTTCGATCGAAATTGATCGCCATCGGGTCTATAAATCACAGAAAAACGTTGCGTGAACAACCGGCAAAACTATATATAACCATGATGATCATCGTCATTGCAATCGCCAACGTCGTTCTCTTCATCATTCCCCACCACAACGGCAACGACAGCTTTCTAAAAAAATAAAAATACTTAATACGCAGTGATCGTTACATACCTTCCAGCTAATTATCGACGTTGCACCTTTAAATTAGCGGTGCTTGAAGTCCCAACTTTTTTTTTACGCAACACCAAATCAATGCAAGCTAGTTCATTTTGGTAATGTTAGTCGACGATACTTAACATTAGTAATATAGGATTCGTGATCGCATATTTCCTACGCAGGCTGCAAACCGCACATATACGCAATGATCTGTTCTAAATAAGCTCTGATTAAGCTTCTACCGGATGGACTTCCTAACGTTTTAAATTCTTCTTAAGTGGGAGGTGGTTACACTCGTAAATAAGTACGAGCGAAAGACGAGTCAAAAACTTGCTCGTCTGTCGGTAACTAAAAGTTGTTAAAAAAAATATGGTACTAAAAGTTGGAGCTGTACGACGACACAATTCCAAATTCATCGTGCAAAGACGCTGAAAAGTCGAAAAGAAATTGAAGCTATAATAAAAGTGGCCTTACCTTTATGTGCCGCATTATGCATAATATATAACAGAAACGGTGCGAACAATGAGAAGGCCACGTTATTTCCTCAGCTCTAGCTAACACAGCGGACCTGTAAAGGCACCTATATTTTTAATACCTACATATGAACTAAATAAAAGCAATAATTTATTCCAGTACATTCACACATATTTACATGTCTTTGTTCAACTATTTGTGTGTTCTTTATTCGCCATTCCATGAACAATCCTGTGGTGTCGGTTACTACCATCTTATTCTGCGGTAACTTAAAATAGACAGCAATATAATTTCGGTCACGGAACTACCAAACATGTTTATTTACCAATAACCTCTTCCTTGCGATTGGCTACCAAACAAGTATTTTAGTTCTCATTTTACTATCGCATCTGGTTACGCGGGGATGCCGGCTGGTGGAGATAGAGTACTGGTAAGTTCAGCAAATTCCTAAGTAACCTGCCTAAGTAACTGAAAAAAAAAGCTTTTCTTTCAATATTGCTGCAGATTGACATCGCGACAGCATGTAGAGATTTCAGGCGGAAATTATTAAGCAAAACGGCTACAAGCACCGCGACCAATTAATATTTGATTCCACTGCAGATGAAACCGTCACCTCCTGTCGCATTTGATAGTAGCACTTTGCTCTAGCTATTCCTTTTCATGTCTATATAGATCTATATGGCTAACTTCTAACGAATGATTGTATCTATATTATTGACGGCCTTCGAAAGGACAATGTGCGACGCTTCCATCATTGTACAGGCATATAGATACACATACATACATAACGCGTTCACGCAATGTTCAGCAACGCTAAAAGCATGACAACCTACATCAGGAATTCATTGAGTAATATCAATCCAATGCAATGCATTGCACGTTAGTGAAAGATGTCAGACAATACTGCACTTGAATCTTGTGTAATGTCTCAATATGAAAGTCGTCTTTATTCACGAGTGGAAAACCAGACTAACGAAAAACGACGGTTTAAAAGCTCAATATACTCAATGAACACCTTGCATTTTTAACCTGCTTGCTCTATTAAGGTCTGATAACAATGCATACATTTTCAATTATATTTGTATATTGTCTTCCACTTCTTATTGTGTATTCTTAAAGTTGCGATGGCCAATTAAAAGATGGCCATTTATTATCTATTCACAGAGACGCTGCTACATCTCACAACATACATACAGATCCATTTATCATAAAGAACATGTAGCACCTTCCAGTCTCCTTACTCATGTGTTTCAATCTTACATGCGTTTTTTAAGGCTATCTCTAGATAGCTGTTCTACTTCATCGTCATATGAAAATCAGCCCATAAACTCAAAAGCGCTACGGCACACACCGATAACGTAGGGCCATGACAATCGCATATAATCGCAGATTCACACCGGCGAGGATCAAGCGACATGCCTTTGATAGGTACATGCCACTTATGTATTCACTGTATTTGTCTTAGTTACATATAAAATACGATCTGGAACGAAGCAGCGCATAGACGTCGGCGCAGCTTTAATAAGCATGATGGCCTTAAATTGCGTTGCCATACCTGCTTATTGTTGAGGGACACACTTCAGTAGCAAATTAAAAGAGCTATATGTTTCGTTTACCTCTATACTTCATTATAACTTTCGCCTGTTAGAAGGTTCTCCTGTAATTGGTCTAGGGTTTCTTTTCCTTCGGGGTACGCGGTCACCACAGCTTGATGAAATTCTTGCAGCACCGATTCCATGGGTTCAGGCATTTCAATCGTACCAAGCTATAATAATAAAAAGGAGAAACTGATTGTCTTACTCAAATGTCTTTAAAAGTTTAAGGAGCTAAACGAATATAAGAGGAACTGAATATAAGAGTAAACAACTCCGCTAGTACTCAGTAAGCTTGTGATTAACAAAACAAGATACGTATCGTTTTGGCTTCGATTCTATTCGATTTCTTCAGCCTGCACCAACTGAACTTCGAAATTCCTTAATGTCTCGACTTTGTCTTCGACACATAAGCTTCAAATTTGCCCACCCCATATTTAAAACCTTTATTAAGTTGACAATAACACATAATTGAGGCCTTCACCGTCATACGTAATTCTAGAAGCGACTGAGCATAACTACTCACCAACGGAACGGTAATTGCACGGTGTACTATGCGATGCTCGTAAAGGAATTGAGCAATAAATCGGTTTTTGCGCACCATCTGTGCTAGCACTTGAGTCGCTTCGCACCATGATTCCATTAATAGGGATTGGACTTCATCGCTCTGCTGTTTGTAGATTGAAGGCATCTTAAACCTGTTGCTCCTATTGTTCTTATGGAAGCCACAGAACACCCATAGTACCTGTATCGAACACGCAAGCGCCATGCGGAATGGTGTAGAATCCTCCACATTCACCTATATACGTAGGTGAATGTGGAGAGAGAGAGAGAGAGAAAGAGAGAGAAAGAGATAAGAGAAACAGTAACACAACATAACATGCAAATGTATGAAAGTGTTGGTTAAAGTAAATTGTTGTGAAGTATAAATCATTTGTCTAGCAAAATAGTTTAGGGACTTTAATGAAACTAAAAACTGAGGTTGTTTCAAAATTTAGTTGACCTAATAAAAAGGTTTCTAGATACTTTAATAGTAATAATAGTAGCGATTGGGGCTATCCCCGCAATAGCGCACTGGGTAATTTGTTTGTCAGCGAGAGACTTGGTAGCCTGAATTGATTGGCAAAAAAAATATGTTGGCAGGAGCCAATCGTCCGAAGCAATGCCCAGCGGAGGTGCCATATGTAAAACATGAAACATTTACTTGGTAATGGATGGGATTACCAGATATATGTCTAATTTTATGATATTCATACCTGAGAGAGTTTAATATTAAGACAAGCAAGGTGCATTAAAGCTTGAGCATCGTATATCTTAAATTGCGCTTTTTTAATCATCCATTCCGCAAGCGTTTTTGAAATAGCTTCCTGAACGTTCCTTGTATTTGGTACGATTAGTGAGTCGAATTCAGAAAAAAGGAAGTGCGCAGTATTGATGAGACGATGGTCCTGCGAAGCCTGGAAAGTGGTGAAAATAAATTTGCAAACACACGATCCAAAATAAACTATTCGCGGAGCATACTCTAATGAGCGAAAACTACCTAAAGATATTCGAATAAATCAAGTTGGATCGACTTCGGAAAAAGCCGGCTGCAAACCGCACATCTGCTGCTTAATAATGGTTGTCGTCGTCTCTTCTGTATCTTTTTTTGGTTTAGAGGCACCTTTCACGAAAAAGTTTGACTCTTAAAGAGAATCCTGTTTACCACATTGTAACTTTATAGGCGTTAGAAATACTTGGCAGAAGTCTGATACCTGTTCATGCTGGACCAGACAACAAAAGCTACCCTATTGGATTATACTTTCCATCCTGAATGTTCGATAACCGGTAAAGACGAATTCGATATAGGCAGAGCAGATGCAGAAGTAGTTCTGTATAATTATTTCGATAGGTAATCTATTTTTACAGTTTATTTATATTAAAACTGACCTTCATTTTTGGCAGCTCAGCACAAAACGTTTGCAATGAAAATTGCATCAATTCTTCATTTCCATCCCATAACTGAAAAGTAGATAAGACAAGCGAGTCTATTAGCATTAAAGTAGACGTATGTATGGTAAATAAAAATATATATATATATATATATATATTAAATTCAACGTGATGCCCTCCAAACAGCTAATGTGCGCGTCTTGTACGGTATAATTTTTAACCACACAATAACGTGCGGCGATTGTGACTCGGTCCCTATTAACTAATAATAATATTAGTTATAAGATAGGCAAGTAGTGTCAGCAAACCTGTGATATCAGTTTTGATCCTTCGGAGCTGTTAATAGTAGCTTCGTGATCAAGACGAGCTAAAATATTGAGGCAAGGCTGAGCCCACCGTAGGCGAGGGCAGATCGGTGCCACTTTTACCAAGAACGGCGTAACAACATCTTCCAAAGTCTCGAAATCGTTAAGCGCCCAACAAGTGATCGTGTTAACAGCAGCGTGAACGAATTCCCGTAAATCCGTATTCGCCTGCCGTGAAATGCCAGGCAGAATAACATTGCAGGAGTACGCCAGATGACAATTAAAATAAAAAATACATTGATATTCAGAAGCAATGAAGATCAGCGGTGAGCGAAGAGAAATCCACCTTATGCATTTTGTGGTTTAGCAGAAAAAAAAGTAAGAGGAGATAAAACGAACGAATGCTAATACGAGAAAAGATACAAAATATTTGACAATAGTCAAACCAAAGCGTAGAACCTGCAGCGAACTTCACGACAAACAAAATATTGCTACAATCGCTGATTTTTGTTTTATTATGTGTTCTAGAAAGCCTCGTCACTGCTCCTACCTCAATGTCATCGTCCACTAAGACTCTGTTAACGAAGTGTGTAACCTCACCACACGTCTGCATGTAGCACCTTTGCAGTGACAGGATTTTTTCGGGCTCCCAGCGCGTGTCTGGGTCATCATTCGCTAATCTGCAATAAAGGCCTACGAGTTGCATTAAAGGCACAACTGGGCATTTTGATAGAGGTACGTATACAGGGAGAACGATCATATGGAGCGCATATTGATTGGATGTTCCAATCATAGTTAATACCTAATGATTTTCTTAGCATATTGTATTCGTTTGTTTTTCTTTCCATTCACTGGCTGATAGAACCACGATTACCACGGTACGGTACACAAACGGATATTACCAATTTAAAGGGAACACAGCGAGGTGAACGATCTGCAATCTCAGTTTAACAAAATCTTAAGACAAGAAAACGTTCAGCACCAGTATCCTTAATTTTAGGACTTACAGTACGATGGAAACAGCCGCAAGGCTGTATCCAAATATCAATTTGTATCCATTGCCGCTGCCTTGAGTGAAGAGTTTCCTTCATATAGATAAATGCTACAGATATTATTCATTACCTGTTTATCGATCCGTGGACGATTTTAAGCCATGCGCAAAGACTCGGTGTAGGAACCTGAGCTTCAACATCTCGAAAATTTTTCTTTTTCGCCAGCGCTACTCGGATCTCAATGGCGGCCAGATTTGTCATTAACGTGATAAGGATATGGGTATCAGGTGAGGTGTCGTTCTGCGAAATAAAGTAGAATACTACCAATGAGAACACGAATATTTTGCATAATGTGCTCTTACTGCACTAAATTCATGCTGTCGGCAATTCGTCTATAGAACTTGCTTTTTACAAAAAAGCGAGTTTCGCATATAACGCTTGATGTCTCAATAGAGCTAAGGTCCCCCTCGACTTTCTGATCTGGATGCCTTTAAAAGCGTCAGCAATGGTAAATTCTGAACTGCATTACACCTCGTTAAATTTACTTATTCCTTAATAATAAAAAAATAATTATAATTTTGTTTACATTTGCCTATTCTATACTACGTGAAAACTTACTTAAATGTTGCAGCAGTAGAGTAACGTATAAAGGCTCCATCACTGCGTTTCTGTCGTCGACTAAATCGATAGATTTGGGTTTCGATAAAAGTATGCCTGTCTATGCATGCCTGCAGCCCCAATTCGACATAGGAACGTCGAACAAAAGTCGCTGAGGAAAAACCGTACGCGTTCTCCGCTTTATATATATCTATATATATATAGTAGCCTAGAAAAGTGCTGCTACCAGATTTTATATACATATTTCTTTTTTTTTAAAATGGGCACGTACCAGCCATGACGCGCCGTAACACTGAAAAAGGGCCGCAGCAAGATTGAGTGCTTTTCGTCGGATCTCACACGAAAGCTTGGACTGAAATATGTCACGCAGGGTCTTCCGAAATAAAATGGCATCTTCGTCTCTAACCGGAACACTCAGCAAGCCTTCTTCCTAAAAATAACATGCGATTACGACACATCCAAGCAGTCAGTCTTCTCCGATGATAATGTTTATATACCCGTTGTATTTGTCGTAAGATGCCCCCATGACAACACCTTTATGCTATTTCTATATTGTGGTTTTGTTGTAGCGTTCTTGATGTAGTGATATTTGTATATAGTAGTGATTATAAATGTGTAATCTAAAAAGTATTTCTTGAAATTAACGGAACTATACCACTTCTGCAGAGTGGCACCCACATTCAAGGCATTTGGTCAGTAGCTGTCTGCTGTTTGACACATTTCAGTGAATCAGCTGATGATCAAACCTGCGATACACTGATAGAGAAAAATCTTTTTTAACCAATCTAAAAATAATAACCTAGCCGACCATTCGCATACATAGAAATGCTTCTCCAAATTATACCGAACCGCAAACACCAAATTTTCGAACAGACCTCTAACGCTAATAAGAAGCGACGAGTTTGAACTAATGGCAAATAAAAAATACTTTCAGGTCTAGATTCACTTAACCTCAGCAAGAGTAATGAGAGCTTCAACAATAATTAGAAAACACGTCCACCTACTCATATCATAATTATAGTAATCATCTTACTTCTTGTGAAATATTGTTAAGTATGGCGGCTATCGATTCGCAAAGCTCGAACTTTTCTTCATTATGATTGGACTGCAGCTCAACCGCCAAGCGGTGTACACGGTCAAACACTGGATGGTTCATACTTATTTCACAGGCACTCATGATCAACAACAGCCACACGAGAACAACTCAGAAAGTGGCTGGACTACCGATTTTTCAAGCGCGGTTCGCAGAAAATCAACAGCGTAACATGCGTCAATTCCTCTCGTAAACACGAAAAGCGGTACTTGTAATACGCGTACAGACACGTACAGAACAGTACACGCGTCAACAGGCACCCCACACATACGTACGAAGTCGTTACTTTCAGCAATCTAACCTACATCAAATATCGATACATTTTTAGCGAAGAACACAAGAAGCGATCGCTAGTTTGTTTTGCTGGCACCGGTCCCTATCCATCAGAAACTATTTAATATATGTATAGCTTCGTTGTGCCGGGTAGCTCCGAGGCGCTAATATTATTGTGTACAACGAAAGTTGGCTGTATGGTAAAGCGCGCCACGGTATTATTATCGGGACTAGATGAAGAAGTTAAGCCACAATAGAGAGAATGTATTATAACGGATATTAACTAGAGAGATAAAAGAAATATGTTCGATAAAAGCTCATAATTATACCATCAGATGTACTATTTATTATATTGAATTTATCAATGAAAAATAGCGATTGTAATTTGTTAGGAACTCCTTATTCGCAGTTAGTAGGACAGGCTTAAATGATGTGGTACTTTTGGTAACTGGAAAAGCATGATTTGGTCGTTATTTTGGCATCTAGTCTTCACGGAAGACAATTCCGCGCATGGTGTTCGAAAAACTGCAAGCCCACAGAGGTCGAGTCGAAGTTCCGATGCTGTTTGATAACAAACCGATGTAAAGT
The DNA here is from genome assembly GCF_002532875.2 of Varroa jacobsoni. Taxonomy (NCBI): domain Eukaryota; kingdom Metazoa; phylum Arthropoda; class Arachnida; order Mesostigmata; family Varroidae; genus Varroa; species Varroa jacobsoni. Next base: position 137,665 of record NW_019214444.1, read on the forward strand.
GGCAATTATTTTAGCGTTCTTCAGTGTTCGCAGACCTTCGTGTGCTTCTGAAGCTGATCAGTTCCTAGATTAACAAGTTACTTTAATAGATTTGGTTTTTGTCGCGACAAGCATCGTGACACGAAATAGGGAAATATGTTCGTCACATTTCGTCCAGCGCCGGCAGTTTTATTGCAGTCATCCACGAATATGTTGCGCTTATGCTCATCGAGCTCTACTAACAAGAATGGAACTTTGGAGATGCCTGCTGAACTTCAGAAGCGACTGGAGGCTAATTATTCATCATCGTACCATCAGCCTCTAAATGGTCGCGTTTACGACCGAAAACCAATAAAATTCCTCTTGCAAAAAGGCAAGCAGTATTACTGGTGCGTATTATATTGCAGCTGTAGACGACAAGATATACCACATATGACTCTTACACTTTGTACAATACACAAAATATGCTGTATATAGGAGTTTTTTTGTTCACTTACGTATATTGTGGTATTTGCCCGATTCGTTCTCACCTAATATGACAAAGTAAACGACAATATCTATTATACTCATTGCAAAGGTATTATGTACCATAGACTTATCTATAGAATTTAGTTTAATAATATCCATATTTATACTTTAAATTCTCGAAAACTACTTTTTTGAAATATCATCGATATTCTTTTGCTGTGCCATGCTAACAACGAACCGCTATTTTAACATGGAATTTCTGTGTGCTATTAAAGTTTATTAACGATCTCTATTAAATTATTTGATGCATAAAATGCGTACCGTACCTCTTTCTATGCATACTCAGCAGCTAAATAAAACCCTTTATTTTTTTTACTGACTAAATAGAATTAGTTAGCATAGCATGTCACGAGCATCTCTGTGGACATAAATGCGATATAAACAGCCTTAAGTTTTCACCCCGATCATTTTTTCTTTTGCTTCATTTGGATGTGCGTTTCTGACCACAGGTGTACTTGCGGTTGGAGTCATAACCAGCCTTTCTGCGACGGAAAGCACAAAAATCCACACTATAAAATCTCGCTGAAACCGATTCGTATAGTGCCGGAAGAGACGCGTGAATACTGGCTATGCAATTGCAAGCAGACGAAACGGAGACCCTTTTGTGACGGAACCCACAAAACGCCCGAAGTACAAGAGACCCCTCGCGTGTATAAAAACAATTTCTAAATCGTTTTAGGACTGCTTCCATAAAGTACGCTCAACAGCAGCAGTTTCATAATCTAGAGGGATTTTTGTCTGACCCTATACTAGCCACGATGGTAAGAATATATTTGCCACTATGGCGAAATTGTAGATTAACATCGTGAAGGATGCTGTGTTATTTGGCTTCACGCATTCATGTCTTTTTATAGGAAGGGAAAAACGTAAAAGTAAGAGAAAGGCTATGTAATCTAGAAGTGTATGCCATATGGTATGTTGACAGTGATGTGTTCGTCTATGTAATAAATATTTACACGAAATAGCGTTTTCTGTCAGGTAGGTTTCTCCTCTCTGTATTCTAACCACATAGGGATAGGATGAAACAGGAGAACGTCAACGCACTTCAAATTATGAGAAGTTCAAATGTGTGTTACTGAAAGTATACGTTACTCAAGGAAGTCTTTTATTATCATGCAGTTAAGTTTGCTTATGGCCCTCAGTCGCAGTACTAGTACACAGCAGATACAAAATATTCTCTACCAGTGTCTCACATACGTATCCTTGTTAGTGATGCCTCCGTTTGCGATAATGGGGACCCTCTTTGGTGTATATGAGCTAGAACGTAGTAGACGTAATATTTCAAATGTGCACTGCTACTTTATGCATGACCTATCGCTGTGGCATAGCCCATAATTGCCATTATTTCACAGTAGAAACTGATTCATATGTTCATAAATGTGTCAAATAGAAAGTGGACTCCTCGCGGTGCAGTGTATGCTAGCTTAAGGAGACTTATTTTAAAAACTGCACGGCCCCTCGATCAGAGGTGGCCAATTAAAGGACTAGCCTACGCCATCTGTTACCTAACATCGGGATTTATTTTTGACGGATGACATTCATTTTAGCTTTCTCAAATAACAGAGATCCGTTTTTGTTAGTTAATTATCAGTGTTAGCGACCCCTAAAAAATGTTTCGGCACTTTTTTGGACTTGCGCAAACGCTATTACATTATATATGCACACTTTTTATAAGGCCATATGTCGATCTCTACTTTTTCATAGACACCGTGTTATAGAAAAAACCTTTGTTATAGAGAAATATGCGTTCTTTGTGGAATTGGTTGGCTTTGGAAGCCAATTGCTATGAACTCACCATCATTCACTAGCAGAATTTTTGGTATTTATTAATAACGTAACATACATTGCAATTAGTTTTGAAATTAGCATGAATTTTTGTTAATACAGCAACATACATAATTTTATTTTTGTATGCAAATTTCGCTATTAGATATCCTCCCTCGAGGCAGATGTATATACCTGTAAACGATTTACAAAAAAAAATGATTATATTATTTAAGTGTTGAGTTATTTTTAAAACAGTTTTGTTTGTCGTTGAACAACTATTTCATAAATCATGTGTGTTTCGAACATTATACAAAGAACTCAATAGGATTTCTTAGAATTCGCCAGACCAGGCATAGCGCGGTACGCCTCTTACTTCAAGAAACGCTCTCTTCAAACGTAGCTTTTTTTTTTTATAGGGACTGATTAACATGCACGCAGACAAACAGCCGTTGGCAGGTAAACACTTTTATTGCTCGGACAGGTTCTATCCACCCCTATTTTTATTAGGCCCACTATAAATAGATTACCTATGTATATATATTTTTTTTTTTGCAAACAGGTTGAGTGTTAACGCATAATACAAATAAGACTAGATTAAACTCCTATGGTATTCGCTAGGTACTGTAGGACTCTCACGCACAAAACCCTGAGTACCCGTATTGCTGAGCCTTGGTTCGGGACTACCTAATAATTAGCGGTAAGTGTATAATATTTCGCCTAAATGGTATAATGTCGAAAGCTCAAGGTCATTAAAATGCATAAGTCGATACAAGTGAAGCATACGTTTTCAGTTAGCGACATTTAGCAGACATGCAAGCGGAAATTACTGTAAGGAAAACAAAGATTAAAACAAGTTGGTCATTAGCTAACGACTCAGGGATGCATTTAATAGCCGTACATCCCGACTCGGTTTAGGAGTTTTTTTGTAGTAACCAACGTATAACATCTTAGTGAGTTCGAATAAAGGAGCTGTTACCTATGGCATCAATTACGGTTTCAACTTTACTCGGAACTAAATATATACGGAGAATGTAATTAAGTTGCTGGTTAGCCCAAACAATAAGCGCATTTATAATAGTAAAATGTTATACGTTTGTTAAACAGAACTCTCTAGAATAAAATATATCTGGACGCATTGCCTTCCACGCTGGCTTTTACTAATAATGGTGAAAAACTTATTGAAAGACTTTTGCGTTTGTTGTAGCAAATTGCGAAAATTGTACTGTTTTCTAACGCTATGGCGACTCCGCAGCTCGGGTTGAACAGTGTGCTCACTAGTTACGTAGATTCAACGTATAACATAAAACGAAGGAAACACTCAACAACACCATTTGTTATATACTGAACTATATTCTTACTCTAGCTAAACTGATGCCGAAACGAATCTGAAATAGAAAATTTCAAGGCTGATGCAAGAGCAAAAGTTTTCGAGTGCTGAACCGCAACTATTACCACTGCATAAGTCTGCATGCCTCAAGGCCCCCATTGTTTCACAGCTTCCACTCAATTTCGATGAAACTTTGCCAGCTCCGCACCAACTGTACCACGATTGTATTCTTTTACGCAATACAGACTTTACATTTCTATACTAACCGGCAATAATACCAAATATTCGATAGCCAATAACTCGTTGCAATAAGCAGTAACACAGACATGTATATTGCAACTCTAGAAGTCTATATGTTTGCTGGCTTTTCGTTGGCTTTGCCTAACAAACATAGGATTCTGTATATACATATATATATATATATATGTACCGCGCCTTTTAGATATCGCGGCAGTCGACTTCTATCGTTTCAGCTAAATTAAAGTATTACCAAGAGGCGTGTTCTGTGACCAGAAATAGGTTAAAAAGGACCTAAATAAATGAAATAACCAGCTATCTACCGAACAACTGACTTATGGTGATCTTCCTTGTAGACAGTATAATAATAAGAACCACCGCATTTCCGTTTTAAGTTTTGCTTTTTAGAGATAAATAGGGAAATAATATCGCTTGCTGGTGAAGTCATATCCCGCTCCGTGTTTGTATCTTGTTGTATCATCGGGGTAAACTTATTCATTTGCAAAATTCGTCCGTTTTTGCAGAAAAAGGACATTAGTGTTTCAAGAAACGACTTTGCCGTGCTTCAACGAAATTCGCAAAATACTACACCTAAAGAGTTGGGAGAAAAAAAGTGACCTCAGGCAGCCGTAAACTGGCTGTACTTATATAGCGGTGTAGTTTTTAACATGGTTTACAAAATTATAAACTAATATAAATATATCTATCATGGCTGGTTACATTTAGCCGAACCCTACGCTGTTGTTGAATGTTGAGTTTCTTCCTTCCAACCTGGAGCTATTGAAACAGATTTCAGACTTGAGTACAAGGATGCTGTTGTCCACAATTGATTGAAAGATTAAGATTCGGAACGGATCTGAATCGTCAACTCAGCCCTATGATTTTAAACAAAAAGCACTTCAAGTATCTTTTGTTTCAGATTAAAAATGTATTGTTCCTGATAAGCCACTGTTTTGTTAATGAGTACTTAATTTGTCAAACGACCAAAGTAGTCATCACATTCATAGTAAGCACGGTTGCCTATTGAATCTATTCGCATTTATCAATGAATATGATTCATGGTTGTACAATTAACGATTATATAATACAGGACTAATGTGCCGTATTGTACATTACGTAATCGATTTGAAAATCTTATGTATAACAACATTCGCAATAATAAATGGGGCAATAATAGCTTTGGATGAATTATGTATATAATATAAAACCCGTGCGAACAAAGAAAGTTACTCATATAACTTAACTACTTACATTTCCTGTAAAGTCCCTTGTTGGCGAGGATTGAATCAGCGACCCTCGTGTACATATATGAGATCTTCTAAAGCCTCAAACTCATTCTACTTATATAAGCACAAAGTTGATATTCAGTCTTAAATTGCGACCACACGACCGTGGCATATATTTAGCAGTGAACCATATGGTGCCCGTGAACAAAATTTTTCTGACCTCTTAAACTAGAAACAGTGAAAATGCGAGGCTCATAACTGGAAACGCAACATACTGAGTTCAGATTTGTTAGTCTTTGTGATTATTGGAACCTTTTAAGGACTTCGCTTATGTCCCGTGACACATTTAGTCAATCCGAAGTAGATCCACAAAGTACATTAGAGCTTCCTGAACTGATTGACATGATCGTATATGTTTTCTAAAAAATACTTATTTTTGGTATTTTGATAGGAAATATGTGTTCTTTGTTATTAACGGAAATCTTCAATCTCTGTTTCGGAGACGTATCCTAAAGAAATCAGGCGGCGATTGATAGCTTGGTAATACCACCGTCAATATTAAGAAAATTCCGATATATTTTTATTTCTGTCATTTTAAATAGGTGAGAAGCGCAGGCCTTATGGAACAACAAGAAACACATAGTCAATTGTGTTAAAGAAAATTATGCAGTAAATAAACTGAAAAACCTTTGTTTCAAACATTACCACTATTGTCCTTGAATATGACTCTGCGAGCGTTTCCTGTTTCGTATTGGAAAAAACCATGCACCAAGCAAAAAGTGTCGCCGGGTAAACTTCTGCGCTACAATTCTCTCCATCTCAGTATTTGACTTTAATAAATAAACTATATAATCTATCCGCGCTAGCGTATCTCCAGCTTCATACGAGTGTACTGTTAGTATTTCGTGTTTTATGTCTAGATGTATGTCTTTTATGTACTCAGAGAGAAGCAGTAATTCAGACATATAGAAAGTTTTAAATAAATACTCTTACGCCTTAAATATGTTTAGGCGCAAAGATTGCGCCTTTCATTTAGGGGGGCAAGTAAGCCATAGGTTTGTTATTGCCAACCTGAACAAAGCAACCTAAAAAGATTTCTCAAGTAGAACTTGATCTGACTGAATTTAGCCCTTTGGAATTATCTGTAAGGGACTGCTCCACATATTTTTTCGATACATCGAGCTATAAGCTTTTTCGGATGTGCCTACCTTAGTGCAACATTGGTGCTATAGCTTGAAAGCATCTCCTGTAACCTAGAAAAGCGAACCTTCTACTGGCTAGAAAAGATTTTGGCTTTCTTTGAAATATCGACTACTTCACTCACGATTTCCCCACATCTCGATCGATTGCAAGTAAAAATAGCAGATATAAACCCAGGTCACTTCTGCAGCTGTCGAGATATTAGTAAGGGTACTAGTGCAGATTCTTTGGCTCCAAGTTTGGTTGACTACATGAGGGTGACAAACTAGTACACACATTTCAGCTTCCAGCAGCACGGGTAGCATCATCTTTGCGATCAGTCGTTGGGTGCGTTAATTAATAATGACGTTTGGCAGTGAGAAGGCGTTCGCCTCTTTGCAGGTCTTGAATTTTTGTACCTGCACGTTAGCTGAAGGTCGTGTAAGCAAATGATATATATACATATATTCCAATTAACTCTCATAATTGATCAATCAGGTGTCTGTAGGAATAGTACATACACCGTTACCTAGCTAGTTAACTTTGTTAACTTTTCTAAACCTCTTGGCAGCGATATCCCCACTAAAACCAATCGTCGCTGCTCCCGAAAGTTTCAGTTCAAATGAATTACAGATAAAAGAAGGATTGTCGATACTCCGATTGTAAGCGGATATTGAGAACTCTAATCACCCGAAGAATCACTGAGCTCTAGCTCGAGGGCAAATCATAATTATAGGTTCAGAGTCCTACCCACCTCGCCGCAGTGTCAGTCCAAGTGTTTCTAATCAATTGAAGTAAAGAAAATGAAAAAATATACCTGATATAGGTACGAGATTTGGGCTCTAGATCCCAACTCAAGTACCCTTAACCCGACCTACTTCGAGGCGACATAAAACATTTGCTTGGTCCGTGTAAGCACTAAACCCTGTAAAAAAAATCGGTTAGCAAAACAGAACTATATGTGCCTAGGTACAAACAGTTAACAAAGCTCCTTTAAAGTTACATGACTTCTTAATTATTAAATTAGATAGTGTACGTGAAATAGGTGGTAAAAATAGTTGTATGTATGCCTAGAAGAAAGTGCGGCAGTACCACCCGATAATAATAAGTGCCAATGGCCGCCTTTATGAGAACGAGCAAAATCGGTTCTCATTCATTCGAAAAAAGCGCTATTTGAACTAAAAATTAAAAAAGATCTTATTTTATCCTTTATTTGTTTTATTATAGGTCTTATCGCGTAATAAATTTTTCAAATTATAACAGCTGTAATCACATCTATAGGTTAACAGTTCTACGTAGCGATGGTAGGAACAAGCGTTCCACGTATAGTGAATTTAGTTACAATAATCGTGCCTTAGAGGTTCTATTAAAAACAGCGGTCATGATACGCAACCAGAGAAATGCCCGAAATTAGTTTTGTCTATAGAGCAGGTGTCACTGAGCTCTAAGCGGCAAACGACCCTTGAAATGTTTGTCAATTAACAGATGAGTATCTCTGATGAGTATTTAATTTGGAATAAATATTATAGCGGACTAATTATTGATGTAGCAATAAACGTATAGTATTCTATATCTATTTCTCATCTCTAAGCAATACATAAAGAGTTTTGGCAGATCGATAAATCGTTTAGCCCCTGACTGGCGGCCTGTTCCTATATGATATGGGCTGCATATGCTGTAAAGATATACAAAAAAGCTGATCATTGAGCGCATGGGCACAGTAGCAGATTTGCGCCGATGATATCTATGGCGGAGTAGTCCGCTCAGTTTTCAAATATAGAATACTTACGTATAGACAATTTTTATCTCTTATTGCTGTTATCTACTGTTTATTTTTCTTTTTTAGTCTGACAATAAGCTATCGAATGTTGACGCTTTTTATAAATTAAAGGTGTTCGATAGTGTCAGCTGTTTAAGTCGGAGCTCTTAATTGAATTAATTAGTTCGTCGCAACCAATCTTGAAGTCAGCACCCTCTTGTTCGATATATGCAGGTGCGGAAAAATGCCGGGGATGTTGCTGATATTGAATTTATTGTAATTTTTGCTCCTGCTGTTATTGTTGCCTTTGTGACTACGTACACGAGGATGGGGTTCAGCATGCTGAGTTGGGCTCCCGTTTGCTACCTTTCGTCACACACTATCTAACACGACTGTATGCAAAATTCATTTTACTTTGTCCTTTCATACATCTGTCATTGCGTTACACCCAAAGTAGGAAGACTCTGCTCCTAAACGGAGACCGTACAAGGCTATAGTTGGGTTTGTCAATAGCGTCGTTTTACACCTACTTTCTTTCGTTGAGTATCATCCTCATCATCAAAATATTTATGAATACATACTGCATACGGACATATATGTTCCCAAGAGAATCGTTTTGCTGTCTTCGTCATTTTGTTTCGGCACTTTGTCAGATTAAACAGATTAAGAGAGCAGCTCTTTTGTCTGGAAACAGCATAACAATGTTTAAATACTCTAAAGGAATTAAAGCTTTAGGTCGACATTTATCACTTGGGCACAGCATCGCGTCGTATAATTATAATAACTCTGGAACCCAAGGACCTCTTTGAAAGTAAGGTCACAAAAATATACTTCACAAATGCTTTACTTAAGTTGGACAAAAGGATTCCACTAGCTCGTGCTGGATCCGCAGTGATTTCTGGTTTTCGATAATATTAGGATAAATCCAAATAGTTACTAATGGGCGGTTTTAACGGAAGAGGAAAGAAGAGAAAGAATACAGCCAATCCATGGCGAGATATGGTCAAGTCCACAACTTGTGTGCAACTCAATTATATGCTACGCTCAACTTAAGTAGCGGAAGTTGTACTGGCACAAAAAACGGTAGTAACCGTGAAAGGTGTTCTCGAAAACCTTCAACTGCCGAGACATTCCGGCTAATATGGTCATGAGTGTTTGTTTACTTTTTTGTCGAGTACAGTACTTAACGCTTCCAGCTACATTTTGAGGTGGCCTAATTGTCCTTCGAGTGCCCTAGCCAACAAAAAGGATGTCACCGCTTACCCATAATCCAGTGGGTCAACATATCACCCTGTGTCGGACAAATGGTTTGGAGCTCATTGGCTGATATCAACTGACGTCTCCACTACGAAAGTTGCAACCAGAGTTCAATACGACCCGTTTATTAATATATAAATCGATCGTTTTCATATTTTTAAAACTAATTACCCGCAGTTGAAGGTATCGCGAAAAATTATATCGAGATTGAGTGTATCCACCATCAAGAGTTCATTCAAGGCGACTTAAACCTCGAAACGTACGGTGATTCATTAATAAGGAATTCATTAATAATTAAGGAAATACTAAAAGTTGAGCGTCTGCTAATTAGGTCATAAATTCTTTAAAGTTGTCCGCGTAGCACGGTAAACGTCGGTACAAGTTTGTGACGGATTTTTTAAAGCCAGTCACATGCAGATCCAGCTAAACCAATTGTGGATTATGCCGTTCATGTGAAATGAACAAAGTGTATTGCCAAAACCGATTTAAAAAGCAATCCCAAATTTTGTGATTAGGTACGTAACCAGTTTTCACATCCAATACGAAGGTCAATGAAGTTAACAGATTAGGTCCACTTAAGAAAAGCTTCGACTTTTACGAGCTACAACTGCCTACGATGTGATACACTGTAAAGACACGCGTCTTTTTTTCGAATTACTATGTACGGTTAAGATCCTAAATATAATTTCGAGCCTGGTACTTCCTAGCAATTGAAATTACTGGAGCACCTCGAACAGCCTTTTGTCAGCGTGATACTTGTTTTACGAAGCGCTGTTTTCGCGCTGTACAGCTGAAGTATTTCTTGCAAAAGGGGCCACCTGTGGGTACAGAGTGGCAAATTAGGAACAACTGACGCTTCATACGATCTGAGATACATAAAGAGACCTTGCTTTATAAAAATATACAGGATTAAGTGACACCACCGTAAGGCTGGCTTCATCATCTCATGTCAATTCGTTTTCCCATATTCTAACCATTGGTAGCAAATAAGTGAAATAACGAATTTACTTCAACAATCAATTTGATGCGGAATGACAACATTAACAATTTAGTACCTTGTTAGAGGATACGTGTTAAAGTATATCGATGCGCTTGACTTCCGTTGAAAGAATGGTTCAACTGTTTTGTGGGCTGTTTTTCTAATAAAAAAAAGCATCACCATGTTACTTCGTGATGATCGACTTTAGAGAGATTTTAAGAAATCCATTGCTTTTCTTTCTATGTCGCAGTTGGCAAAATTCCCATATATGATGCTCTACACATTCCTAATCTCCTCAACAATTTTTTTTTAATAGTATGTTTTCTAAAGCTGTTAAAAGCAAGCACATGAATGTACTACGAGTTCCCTTAGCTAATTTTTAGTTGACATCCCTACAGCAAAGTTTAGAGAGCCTTGTTTTCGATATCTAACATTTATGCAGCGTAAATTTATTTGACGCAAAGCGAGACACGACATTCAAATATTATACATCCATGTACATGACTGTAATTATATTGTATGGGATGAAGAGCACAAAACGATCTCAACGTAACAATAATAGAGTACTGATTAGCTCATCGTAAGCGGTTTCGGCTACACGTATTATACAATTGATGTTGTTTGAAGCATGCATGCACGTGATGTGAAATTTGGGGTTTTCAGTTCCAAAATAAAACGTTCTTTTTTCTAGTATGCGGACGTTATAACTAAATTTTGTCAACTAAAACCATGTTCTACTGCGAAATTACTGATGTGGATTCAAAAAATACTATATTTTTGGTAGCTTGCATTTTATCCATCTGGTAACTTGTCGTACCCGCTGCTTCTGTGTACGCTCAGTTATGCTTATTCCAGATGTTTGGTATTTGCGCGGCTATCGTAAGTGTGGTAGCGTTGTTTAACTGCGAATGCTTGCGTAGCCCTGTTGCACCGAAATTCAGCATTCGTGCCTTTGAAAAGGGCTATTACGCGTCCCTGCAGTAATAAGCATATTGCTTAAGGCATGTTCTCGTTTAAGACGTGTACAGTTTAAAGATAACTTAGAAATGTTTGCCACTTTGCTTGCATCTCCCAACATTAACTCAAAAACATTAGCTCCAAAAGCCGGAACATACTATTACGGTCTTCGATATGCTTGCTTGGAAGCCGTCGCCGCTTTCTATTGATTCGTTTGCGACATCAGCTACCTTTCAGCGCATGGCTTCTAACATACATATAACGACCTTAAAGCCATAGCCTCAGAGGGACAGTATGGTTTCGGTCGTGCAATATCACGATTGTCTCCTCATTAAGGGCATGGCGATGTTAATGTAATACGTCGCAATGTGACGCTTTCCAAATGTCTTATGCAGATTCAGCAAATTGATGCGAAAAACTCTATCACATACGGCGTTTTTCACTACATCAAAAAATAGATTGTATCTATTACATGACTATCATTGTTTTCTATCTGTCGCAAAAGCTCAATGAAAGCCTTTGAACCATCAGTTCAAAAGCTTGTTTACCGTATACTGTGACGCCGTTCGGTCTCATATGAATACACGAGTGTTGCGACGTGCCTAAAAAACAAGCCCAGACAAAAACGTATTTTAGTTCAACACGCTCTCCGGAGTATTGGATGTCGATTTTCAATAGAAATTAATTCGCTGATCTAATTTGTGATATCTGAGTTCTCAAACAGGCTCTATGATCGGGAATAGTTATTTATAAAAAAAAAAAAAATTAAAGAATAGTGACCAATTTTGGTCGAACTGGTCGTCATTTTTTAAGCAACAAACGATTGACACTTCAGGGCATCCAAAGGTTTTTCAAGGAGCAAAAGGTCCCAAGTTTGTCAAGCAGAAAGGCGACGAAACCCAAACTATAAAGCATCGCTTGCCGGTGCCACAATAGTACACGCTCCAGAAGATCGCTGTTTCAAGCACTTCGATAGAACTGACAGATTTCACTGGACTCGCAACAACGAAAAGCTCCCGCTGAACATTCGACGCGATTGCGTGAAGTATCAGGCGGACACGTTAGCCTTATTCCGTTATGCAGTATTTCAAGCATATATATGCCGTAAGTAGTCTCATGTCTCTTACGTGCCCGATCATGTATACAACATCAGCCTTTCGGCCCATTTATGCGCTCATTGTGTATTCGATGCATTCCTATACGTCATTTTTCTTGAGTGTAGCTGATTGCCGAGCGCCGTATTGTTACAGTTAACCTGTACCTGTAAGGTTGAGGTCTGCTTGCAACCCCAGCAGGCCTGTAAACTCATGATATAGGGGTGGTCTTTATCTTAAGAGAACGAGCCCGGGCAGGTCTTAGGTACTGCGAAAAAATTCCATGAACTCTCTGCTAAGAAGTAAAGGCTTCTGGATGACAACTGCACAGTAGACCCATATGAGTGTAACGTACCAACAAAACAGAGCGTGATTTGATGTTAACAGGATACTGTGTACATATTTTGTTAATTTGAGTATGAAGATTGGCGAATGTAGCTCATCGATTTGTGATAAATAGTCATGTATAATATAGATAATAAGCGAATGCTGTCTAATAAAAGCCTTTTAAATTATCATGCTGGTCTAAGCGGAGCTCAATTACGATGACCTCGATAGAGGGTTTAATAGAGGCTCGAAATCTTTTTCTAGGTCGAATGTTGGCCTAGAATGCCTCACAGCTCCCGGCTCTAATTTTTTGGCAGGAGTACGCGTAAGAAATGATTAACGTTGAATCTACCAGCTGTTATGCCCGAAAACGCTCAAACTGATTATCTATGACAGATTCAGTGCTTAAATCAAACGGAATAGTGATATGGATCAAGAGTTTCTTTCACAATCCAAATACAAATCTGACAGTTCACGTAAAAACGAACCGTAAAGTAGGTTTCCGGTAAAGCTCTATTAAATGGCCTAATCGTCTTTGACAAAGTTTGTTTCGTCACATGAAAACTAATTGAATTAATGAATTAGTTTCTATCATTAAGAAAAATTATCAGGAATGAATCTGTGATCCTCTTCAAGATAATCGTACGTTGTCAATCAATATTACTACTAGAGGTCGAGTGACACATAGCAGCGGAGGATATTTAAGAGTCGATTGAACTCGACACTTCATACGTAGTTTTCATAGCGAGGTCTATGAATACTCCTATTAATTCAAATCGGTCGAGTTTACTATGAATGACGTATTTTCCATTAGAAAAGTTTATCGCCATATGCATTCCACAGAGAGGCGAGTTGGTCTTTCGACGGCTCAGCCATCACCGGCACAGACGTCTACGTATTTCTAATAGCTTAGTGTAAAGGGCAAAACAACGTTGTCGGTATAGGCCATACGTACTCTAACGGTATCCCGTTGACAAATGCGTGTCTACGCTAACCAAATGCAGTTCTGCCCCTCCGATCCCAGTTTACGCTTTCAGCCATGTAGATACGACGCATGCGCGCTGGCCGCGTCTACTGGATAACACCGGCGCTGGCTACGTTTCCCTTTAATTCTTATCCATTTGCTCACATCGTTTCAAGCCTTACGAGAGCGGGGGCTAGGAGCAACAAGAAGACTAGTCGTAAGACTAGCAACAACAATAACGCCAAAGACAACATGAACAGAAATGGCAGTAACACCAGCAGTACATCGGCTGTTCGCCGTCTGTATACCCGACCCATTGGCGGCTGTTGCCCTTTCCACAACGGAGCTGCTCTTTCCGCTGGGTCAGCGCCAGCACCGAACCCCCAGGGCGGGCAAATTGAGTCGCCAGCAGTAGCCTCTAATAGAAGACGTTTGTTCATCTGTATGCTCACACGGCTGCTGTACGGTGCCCTTGTAGGCGAAGAACCTTCTGCCCGAACAACCCCACTTCATGTCCGAACCTGCCCCAGATGAAACCTTGAAAACGCGCTGAAGACGTTGTTATTGCTGCGGATGTTGTTGCCGCCGTGGTTGTTGATGAATGAAAATTTGATTGTATTGAGCTTGTTCTTATTGCTGGTCAATACTTTTGATACGTGTGCCTTGTTTTGCAGTTGACAACATTTGCTGAGGTGATCGTTAGCCAAACAGACCAACTCGTCACACTGAATAAGGTAATTGAAAAGAAGATTCACAGTTGACTAATGCTGCGGTTAACATTACTGTGAGTTGTTAGCGGTGAATCGAGCTGGAACTGTTCGATCGAGTCTAATTCGAGTGACTGAAGTGAGTGTGTGTGCGTCTGACCTATACACCGTCAGCGGTGATAAAAGACTTCGACGGGTCCTTAGTCCTGTTCCATGGAACGTAGCGCGAACAATGGAACATACTCTGATTGGAATCAAATCGAGTTGCCCTATTTAAGGGGTAAGTAGTGAAAAAAGTATCTATATATGCCTCGATTGATTCAACCGTTATCACAAACAAAGACTGCATACTAATCAACTGCGCCAAGTTAGGGTGTTTCAAATGTTAGCCGTCAAACCGCGCGAACCCGGTATATTCCGAGGTTAGATATAAGTTGTTGTATATATCGCCCAACCCTACCTTTTATATATCATCAATAACAACAACTTTCTTTATTTTCACTACTAGACGTGCATTCTACTTATTGTATATACATAACGTTACTAAAAGAGCTTGTTCGGCTTCCGTTTTTGCCATATTCACCCTGTTTCTATGACCGCAGATACTACATCGTAGCCATTCTAACAGGATCGCTTGTAATCCATTTGACACTATACATTTGATAAGGACTACGTGATTTTTCCGTGTAAAAATCTTTTCCATTCAACTATTCCTCTCTGTCAGTTTAAATGAACTCCGAATCTGCTATTCAAATGCAACTATACTGGCCTGTGCGTGGCCTTCGAAGTTTCCCAACGTTGACAGCAAACAGGAGGCAGAAGTGAATGCTTTGTTCACGCCGGTAGTTGGTGCAGGAACAGCAGGCAGCGATAGCGCTTGGCGCAGCCGTTTGAAACCACCTATCCGCCAAACCTGCCCGGACGAACGCCGTCGTAACCCCGCCAGTTGTTGATGAGGGTCGATCGTCTCCATGACATCTCCGTGCTGTCGCCACCATAGGGAACGGACAAGCGGGCACATGACTATACTGAGCAATGTTATCTATCCATATGAAAAAGGCGGAGTCTTCCAAGTTTCTCGTCGAGCGTCAGAGCGGCAAAAGAGGAGAGAAAACTTTGCTTATCTTCGCTTGCTGCCAGCCTGTCGCTGGTGCCCATGCAACAGCTAAGGGCCACCCATTCGCTGGTAGGCAGATTTCCATCATCAGGCCCCAATAGAGCGCAGCGGAATCAATGAACTGAGCCGATATGGTAGCACAGTTGCCCAGATTTCGATGCTGGTAAGTGTAGGGTAGGCGCGTTTGACGTTTTGCTGTTCTGATGTTTTAACTGAGCCAGGACGACAAGGGTGTGCGAGGACTGGGCGCCATCCAACTTCGTGAAGTATATAACCGTATATATAAGAAACAAGTAATGTATATGCATTGACGTGGGTGACTTCGCCGTACCGTAGAGTCAGTAATTTATCATTATAATAATGTCTCAGGGATGCACCCGTGCTTGACTCGTAAATTGTTCAAATATTTTTTTGGGTGCCACAGAGTGTAAATGGACAGGCGCTCGAGATTAGCTTGGTTAATCGATAGTCGTCGCCAAGTGTATTGCTTTGGCTATGCGTAGTCGGTTGAGGAGAACTCATTTGCTCCTGATCATTTCTTTGTGAAATTTGTATTGGTTAACGTTTCGTTAAACTCGGATACGTACCGTGGCGTAAATGTATCATAAATAGCAAGTATAGTACCGTATGGAGACGATTTCTTTCGAAAAAAAATTCAGAACATTTTGGCAATGTACCGCTACTGCTTTGAGGGTGGCGCAAAGGTGCAGACATAGCCCACGTGGAGTGTTGTGACAAAAACACGTTCAGATGCGGCTCTTCAAGCTCTCTTCAGGCCTACTGAAAAGAATTAGGATTAAGTGCGCTGCAGTTGAATCGAGAAAACGATCTTACGAAATAGTTCATTGCGATCTGTCGTAGAGATTTTATCACACCGACTATATGGGCCTATATAATTATGAGTATGTGTCCTTAGCAATGTTATTTTTTTGAAAATATTCTAAGCTTCTTCGGTTAAATTATTTTGTCTATACTAGGTAAAAAAAGTAGTAATAAAGAGGTTTAGGCCAATATTTCAAAAAGACATTTTCTCGTTAGCAGCCACACACCGAAGTAACACGAGCACATCCATTTTGGTATCTTATGAGATTCTATTATAATTTCGCATTTATTACTGTGATTTTTCATGTTACTCACAAGTAATTTTATCTTTCCTAAGACTTTTCAATTGCACAGATAGTTGAGATAACTTCTTTACAGTGACTGGAGTGGATTTTTAGCTTCGTACTCACGATGCCTAGCTACGCCTCTTAGCACCTCCCAGCCTACGCACCTAAATATGATTGTTGAATTCACTAAAGTTAAATCGGTGTTGTTAAAGGCAGCGGTTGTTTAGTAGCTTTTGAATATGCATTAGTTTTACTGAAGGAAAAGCTGCACGATTGCAAAATTATATCAGGCGGCGCATGCCGAACACTACAGGCTGTACGTTTACACCGAAGTTACAAGATTCAATAACTGAAACCCTTAAGATTAGCAGCGAACTTAAGCAGTGCAATTTTCTGGTACTACGCAAGAATGATCGTAGTGAAGTTTTGTTTTGAGGGCGTAATCTCTTTTGGAGCGTCGAAAAAGCCGCTAATTTAGCTTGATAGTCAATAGTGAATAACTCGCCACACATATGATCCTAAGTGAAGTAAGTACAATGGTCAATAAACATCTAGTGTCCGCGTTACAACGCACTTAACTAATCATACAAACAGCAAATGCATAGCTACAATGGTGTTTGTGCTAATTTTATCTTCTACATACGGCCGAAATCACCAACATATACGCATCTCGTAAACAATACCTTACCAAAACCTACTTTAATCAGTGCCTCATCGCGGCAAACGAGTGGCAGTGAAAGTGGCTTTCCAAACTCGAACGACCTTGTAGAGCGCACGCGTGTTGCCTGCATCCCTTGATTATTCGTGATTTATTGGTGCTGACTCATCCCGTTGTGGGGTCTACCCGTAGACGCCATAATGGGGTTTGCAACAGTGGTTGCGGCAGCCGAGATGATTGGCTCTTGACGCGATGGTTTAATTCTGGTCTTCGATCATGGATGGAAGGTGCGCGTCTTATCTTCATAAACTCTAGCCGCCAAGTAGACGGCGGCGACGTTTATCTACGTAGAAAAAGCAAGTATCTCTCTCACAGGGCAGTGAAACGAATGCGTCGAGGCTCATGCTCGGGCACGCGCACCGATACCGCTCGACAACGATGCAAAGGCGTTATTTCTGGCTCGGATTGGTTTAGAAGTGGCCGCAGGTCGAGAACGTCCTTAGAGGTTACGCACTTGATAATAGAGGATACTTAGTGAAAAGAATACAACCAAGCAACACGACTATTTACGCATTAATAATATCCTTTCCAGATTTTTTCATCCTACATTTCCTAGTAGACAAAAACATGTATACGATATAAGGCAACGCGTGTTACGGCTTGGTGATGAGCTGCGATAGGGCAAATTTTATATTCCCTAAATTTCCACTTACGCAGTAAGTAAGCCACTTACGCCATACTCGTCACAAGGGCTGTGCAAGATCATCCCGTAACGCCTGATGAAAGTGCGCCCATTGAAGTCAAAGAGCTCCAGCGCTGTCGGGCTTTGGCCGTCTGGATCACGGAAGATATTGTAGTTAGTATTGCATATGAAGCCTCTGATAAAGGTGCATTCGTAGACCAGACTGTCTGACCATTCACATTTAAACGGGCTATTTAGTTACAGAATAATTTAAAATGGTCGACTTGATGACTGCTTGCTGTTGGTGTCGCTTGTCGCAGGAGATCGCGCGTCAACCCAGTTTGCATTGGAATTCGTGGAAAATGTGCCCAAGCAGGCTACAGCAAGATTGATAACGTTACTACTCAAAATAAATAACGGTATAACAAACTACGGCATCAAAATAACACTGTTTGGAAGAAACGTCACTAGAGCTGGTATTATTCGGGTAAAGTAGTTATGAACTCGGATATTGGGATCACTCGTTTCAGCCATCGATGTAAATTGTGTATAGGACGAGCGATTAGTTTATACCAAAAAAAAACTTTTTGTTTTTATTATAATGATGAATGCGGATGGCTCTATTTGTGGAAAGGGTTACAAGAGGGCCCGCTGAGAAAATATGTAAAAACTATACCACCTCCTCGGCTCTTGATCGGTTTCGATCTCACCAAAATTATGGCGACAATGATCCAAACGAAGTACGAAAAAGGAAATTGCATACAAATTGGACCATCTGAACAGACACTTCTAGAAAGTTCAGTGCGTCAAATAGGATTCGTATAGTGAAAATGTTGTTACGGTTCATCAGTGGTCGAATTCTTCTGAGCTCGTCTACTTCTTACTTAACATTTGGTCCTTCCGTTCGAAAACACCTCGTGGCTTGCCATCGTGAAGCGCTAACAGTGATGTTGGTTAGTCGCATTGTTGAGTCGGGCAAAAAATTTATATAAAATAGGTACGAAAAAAAAGTTGATCATGAAAACAATATCGTATCTCAAAGCTGTGTGTTTGAACCAGCACTAGGCGAAGTTAGAAGCCCGGGACAAATAATCATGACTTTTACTATTTACTTTTCTGGAATACAAATCTCTATTTCAAACATATCAAGCCGATTTGAATCAAACGTTACATTTTGCCCGTTATTACATCATAACAACTCACATATTCTGTGTAGTGGTTCGCTTCGGTATATAGAACGTATCATTTTTCTAGGGTAAAACGTAGACTTGCTTAAGTGTATATACCCACGTTCGATGGCGCATAGCACTCCCTGTATTGAATGTCGATTCAAGCTGATGAATATGAAATGAATAGTAATAAAATGTATATATATGTGCGTCTACAGACATTGTTCTACGTAAATAAGCGGTTTCCCCAGGCTGTCCAACCCCCATTGTCCTACAAGTTAAGACAGGTGTGATACACTACGAACATTAAAAAAAAAAAAAGCATATTCAGGATATGCAAACTTGCTTACGTTATGCTTGGACATGCGCCTACACGGTGGGAAGTAACAAGAATGGACCCATAATAATGCTAATTGGCTAGATGGTAGCCAAAGCAAGGGGCGTCTTCGAATATATGGAGAGACGTTTTCCGAAAAATGGTAGCACGATGGGTTCGGCATGGTTGGAACGAATGCGCAGTCACTTATACCATGTGACCATGAGCTGTCAAAGCATATATGATCGCAGGAAACGACGAATTATATGAACAGTTTCAATACATCAGCCGCTCCATGTCTAAGCCCTAAAAAAATCGTCTTACCTAATTGCGCAATAGCATTCAAAATGGCTCCATCATGATCGGGTTGCACATCTAGCGACAGGTCCATAGAGTTGTTGAGTGTGGCTCTCCAGTAGGTTGCTTAAGTGGCTAGTGCAAACCGGGAACTGGACAGATTGGCTATGATAAGGCCTGGTCTTCTACCCGATCGTTATGTAGACGCCGACCGAATCTAATACTGATTGATCCTTATCGAGAAATGTCGCTGTCTGTTGTAAAAAGCGACAAGATCGTTGAATTCTGAAATAAGGCGATACGTCAACAATGGATGGACGTTATTCGATTCATTAACGAAACTTAGAAAGCGCCTCAGAGAGCGATGTTATTCATGCCAATGAAAAAGCGGTTTATATAATACATTACTTAACTAATCATGCATCGGGAGGGGAATTAGCATTGCGTCTACGAGCTTCTTATATGGGCCTTTGCATGTTTTTCATGTCTTTTTTTCAGAAAGCGTTGCTCAACAAAACGAAGGACCTTTTATGGACTGTTCGTCCCAGCAATTAGGATTGGTTGAGCTGCCGCCAATAACGACTAACCATGATCTGGGGAATTGTCGAAACGCACGATCCTCTAGGCTCTGTGAAAACGAGCAACTTGCGCCTAGCTTCGATCCGAATTTCGTCAACGGAATTGATCTGGTCGATCGGCCAGGCTTTTTCAGCTTCAAGGTGAACACAAAAGTCAAAGGAAGATAGATTCCTCTGTCGTTTTCCTCTTTGCTTGTCACTTGCGTTAAACGCGCGCTCCTGTCCACGCATAAAAGAGGCTCGATACTAACAATGATTAGTAATGTGCTATTTGTAAAGAATACACTGCGAGTCTAGTATAGGAGGAAATAATAATCACTACCTTGAAAGAATGTTTCAACTCAATGAAAAAGAAAGACAAAATCTACCAAATGATCATATGTGTGAAAGCTAATACATCGAATCTGATTAGATAGCAATTGCATGTAACATAAACTTCCATCGTTTTTCTCTTGGGTTCTACATATGTTTCATTCATCCATAAAGCTACAAGTGGCCAATGCTCCATCCGGGGAGGTAGCTGCAGCCAGGCGAGAATCTAATTACGTCTACGGAGCTGAAGATGGCCGTCTCCATTGCAAAAATGAGGAACTCGTGCCGCTTCAGGTGGTGTTGTCGGGTCAATTACCACCAGGATTGAGAATCTACCTTTACTTCGTCTTTGATGAACAGGCCTACCGCTCAGAAAACGTCGAAACATGTCCTTATCACCGCACAATGGCTCAGAAAAGCAAGCTAAACGATCGTGAGTTCCAATAATCGATTTAATCAAACTGTTCCATTTGATTTCGTCTAAAAACAAATAGTACCGTTCTAGATGGCAAGTATCGCGTTTTTGGCTATTAGGCATTTCCTGACTATATCAACAGTTTCATCCGTTTCTTACAGTAAGTTAACTGACAGCTCTCTACATTCGAAATATACGTCTCTTATATTGTTTTGATGTACATGTTAGGTATAATCTTCGATTTATACAGAGTAAAGAGGTAAGGAGTTTTCTTGGTTTCTGCTCCTGAAGAAGGAGAAAGATATTGGACTTGAAAGATCATCCTCTCATTGTTTTTAAAGAAAACAGATCTGGTCTACGCAAAGGGGCGAGGCCGACAAAAAGTACAACGGGTGATCAGTCGGGCTTATTTGAACATCTCACACATTTGAAAAAAGGACAAGTGGAAGAAGAACAACTCTTAGAAATGCAAATATTGTTAATTAATCAACTGTAAATATTATGTAAACGTTTTCAGTTTCGACATAACGATGCGAAGATTAATAAAAATTGAAACTTCCGTTTGCAGGAATACATTACTTGCAAGCATGAGTAAATTAATGAACGCTGAAAACGTTGCAATTTATACATTGTCTGTTATGTAGGGACACGAAAGAATATAAATTTATTCGCAGTAAGGTTACCCTGTGATTTCATTGTATATGAAAGCGGAAAAGCAGTATTTTCACACACTAAACACCGCTGTTTTTTGCTATTGTTCATGCTATGAGTGCTGTTATTGTTATTGCTAGCTTAGTTATTTGTATGCGGTGTAACTATTAAATATAACTGAATCGGTATAGATGTGTCTATGGATTTAAAGTTATTCTACTCTATAATAATAATAATTTTCGCTAAGTAACTTACTAGAAGCACGTTCTCATGCACATGCTTACATAAGTTTAGGGCGGTGCGGCAGATCAGTAAGGCTCTGGAAGACTAACTGAATTTTGACGTTTTCAAAGATAAGTTTTCTTGGGGTCTTCTCTTTTCCTAAGGTGATGAGTACTTCGAGATGCCTGAAACATGGCGTTAGCCACGGATGGCTCGCCACACGAGTCTAAGGTAGACACAGAAATAAAAGCTAGGTATTGCTTGCATCCTTCAGCTGTAAAACACTTGAACAAACAATATGTAACAGGTTCGGAAAAACACGGAAGATCAAGTTTCATAGGTTTAAACAACATATAGTCCTTTTATAAATATCGAAACCTTGTATCCTTTTTCAGTTACCTATACATCTAACGAGTGTTACCCTAAAGTGATTATTATCTGTTGTCTCTTTCTTGTTTTGCTGCTCTAGCGGAGTTTCTTATTCGAGCCGGTGATAGCGATAACGCCGAATATCTTAGGATGCCATCTGGGTCGACAAGTGCGGGTGGTGAACGCCACGTGCTTCGTGTGTCACTACCTCCCCAAACAAAGAACGATATCATCCGAGTGAAGTTCAAATGCAGAAATAGTTGTTCAGGCGGCATGAATCGTCGTTCGACCACCCTCGTAGGAGTTCTCTGCTCACCCTGCAATACCGTCCTTGGCGTGAGTTTTATCAGAGTAAAAATCGTCACCTGTCCCGTGCGCGATGCGCGCAAACAGCTTGAAAAAAAGGCCCAAGAACCTACCACCACCGCCAGCAGCGGCAGCAAGGAAGGTAGAGCCGGTACTGGCAAGACGAACCTTCTCCGTGCTCGGAGGACTAAACCGAGTTCCTCTAATCGGATCAGACCGGCTGTTGACTCGAGCCGTAGGGACACCACTGAGAGCGAGGCAGGCAATCCTTCCGATAACGAGGAGTACATTGTGCACGTGCGCGGCAGGAAAAACTACCAAATGCTCCTTATGATGGCCGAAGGACTCGAGCTTCGGCGACAAAAAACCCGCGTGAAGAAACCGAAGGTTGCTGAGGTCACATCCGCAAACGATTGCAATAATAACACGAACGACACAAATCCTACTAGTGTTGCTAATACCAGTATGGATAATGTAAGCACAGATAACGACAATCATAGTGAGACGATGCATGAAATTATGCAGGACAGTGATAACGGCAATGATCACGACGTTGTTAGTAGTAATAATAGTTCTAATGTTCTCGTTATCAATGACAGTAATATTGTTGATTATATAGATGAACATTTCTATGCAAATATGAACAACGACGCCGCTCACAACGATAATCGAGTTGGTCTATCTAATTATAATAGTGGCCACCATAACCACGCGTACTGCAATAACGACACTCCACCAAGTCATTAATACAAATGCTCCGCAACTCAGGAGGGGCATTCATGTTTGGAAAGATGTTCGGCGGAATACGTCTTGATTCGTGTGTTTGCCATAAAAAGTGTTCTTAAAAACAGCACAAAATACTAATTGATAAACATTATTATAATTAATTGGGAGCAAAGTGGAAATGATACTTGACGTTAGAGAAGGACGCTTAAGAGTGGTTGAAGAATGTAAAGAAGTGACTTGTTATAGGGCCCTAATTACTTCGCGGTATCCATGATACGATGTGGTCAGGATAGCGGTGAACAGGGTACCGGTGATAGAAATGTTAAGTGAGACAGTTTGTTAGTAGAGAAACGGTGGTCAAATAAATGGGCCCCTCAATCAATAATTGGTACCACGGATTCCCTTCATAGCGTCGCCTATATACACGCGACATGTACGAAGAACAGAGGTAAATATTTCGTCTCGTATTGAACACTCATTTAAAATAAGATTTTCGGTGGCTCCAATAGAATATCTGAGCACAGATTTTCGGTGGTATGATTGATTACGGCCGATGGCAATTAATCTCTTAAATCGTAAACAGGCCAGAGACGAATAATACTTCCTGATCTCAGTAAACAGCTGGTTAGCCCTGAACTCTTCATGACTCATCAATTCAAAGCAGCGAAATTATCAAACGGTGCTCTCGCCTTCTCCGCTGTAATACGGGGAAAACTGGTTTCGAATATTTCACTGTATCGGTACTGCGTCGATGGTGCTTTTACACATTTTAAGTGACCTTGAACCATTATGCATTAAAAACATTTGCTGATATCGATGAGGCGTTTATCCATTGGAAAAACGGACTCGTTCGACAGTTTCATAGTGTTCATCGCGTCTAGAACTTTAAGGTTTCAAAGCCCTGTGAACCCTACGGGATAATAAGGAAAGAGAAGCAAAGTATTGCCCCATTACTCATTGTATAGTCTCCAATTCGCAATTGATCTCGCTTAGAATCTGAACGAACTACGAATTTGGTCGTACAAATCGGTTACACGTCTTTAGACAAAAAGTGCAGATATTATCATGTTGTGTGTTTTAAAATAAACTGGGTCATTTCAAAAAGCAGGCATAAGAGTGAAAGACAAACAAATAAAATGACAATAATGCTTGCTCACAAATGCATCAAGAAAAACCCGGTTCGCCCATAAGCCAGACTCACTCCGTCCAAGTAAGTGCTACAGAGGGGGCTGGTAGATCTAACCATGTGACGTCGTACTAAATGCGCTATGACGAGAAAATTGGTCACAGACTGATTTTCTATATCGTATTAATATTTAAAAGCTTTTACAATTATTGTATAATAAAGTATTATATACACTGCATATTGATATTTTATGTCTTCATAAAAATCAAACGGAAGAAATGGCTACACCTCAACCAGTAGATAATGGACAGGGTTGTATAGATTACGGAAAAAATGCCGCTAAATTGCTAAACATGATCAAGCCGCATAATAAATCGCAAATAAATACTGACGTGACTTAAAGGAAATTGGACGAAACGCACCATAATGCCTTCGTGGGTAATGTATCTACCTGCTAGTGTTAGGGACGCATAGTGGTATAGGTTCGAATCCGGAGATAGGCGCACTTCGTTCCGTTAGCACAGGCGCTAAGGCTGCATTATACGGGCGGTGATCATCATTACACGGATAGATAAACACGCAATTTGAAGTTTAACTTTGAAGTGACGAAGTTTTTAACTCTCAGTAGGCTAAGTGAATACACGCAGAGTAGCCAACCTGAAGGCTATATACAATGTCTGTCGGTTCTGCATGTTGTTTTTATACTTATTTGTCGTTTTCAACTACACACAACAACACCAACATGTTGATGATAGAAAATATTCTTGCCAATATGAACCAAATACAAATATATATATATATATATATATATATATATATATATATATATATATTGGGTGTTCGGGATAAATTGGGACATACCTTCGTACCGCAAGAAAGCCGTTTTTTTCCGGAATAAAATCGTTGCATCAGAGAGAAGGCAGGAGGGTCGTGCTCGGAATATGAGCGGATAAGCCATTGTTGAACGCCCTCGCGCCAAATAAGCCTTTATTGAAAGTATAAATCGTTAGTCATCATTAGGTTTCCTTGTGGCTTTCTAAATTGATATGCAAGTGGTTTAAGCCCCGAATTGAAGCCGTGATCGAAGTAAATAGCAGATCAAAGTAAATTAATTCGCTTGTGAGGATTGTCCTTATAGTTGCTTCAAAATATTTCACCCAAATATCTCTCTTTATCTAGGTGAAGCTTATAGACTAGCCAAATCAATTTTGTTTCGACTTGTCCCGAACACTCCGTGTATTTTATTATACACAAAGCATACAAATAAATAAACCTATAATAAATATATTTTGTTATATTCTCACTAGTAGCGCATTCTTTTTGCTGGTAGCATCGGCGGGAATTGGCACGGATAGATACAAAAATCATTACATTTATGGATGTTATGAGAAAGAAACAGCACATATAAAAAATGATTTTCTAATAATTTGCTTTTTTTCAAAGACGAATCAAAATTTAGTATATTGCATAAATTTTTTTGTGATCCTTCTATTGGTTGTGGATGAATGATCTGTATATTTGTGCAGTTCCTCGTTTATGAAGTCGTTTCAGCCTGACGGGTCCTGCTAATGACGACATATTTCTCACTATTCGATGTCTTACATACGTATATATATATATAAAAGAAATAACGTCGAATAACTGCTGAACAACTTTTTTTTTGCATAACGTCTACTTGATCTTTCAGCTTTTTTGACGGCCTGGGAAAAGGCCGCTTTCCAGTAAAGCAGAGGTGAATAGGATACTTTACAGAGTTTTGTCATAACCTTTTAATTTGAACTGAAAATATCTAAGAACCTTATCGTGGTGAATATTAGGCGCAAAAATAATTATGTTGTTTTTTGATAAGAGGTCCTTATGGGGATAACCTTGGAAAGGTTTCATATATTTTATAGAATGTTTACTTTTCCAGTTACTTATATAGTTAAAAATTGATCTTGTTAGCCTTCTGAGAATAATCATTTTCGAAAAGGAGTTCCTAGTTTAAGCAAGCTTCTTTTAATATCGTATCTTCTTAATGAATTCCCAGAAAATCGAGGGATGCACATTTACGAATTTGATAAGATTGCAGCCGCGAGTAATATATTACCCTTTAATTTATACTTTCTATGCGAATACACAAAAGTATATTTTTTATGTTATATGAAGAAAATTAAGGCATCTGAACCCTTTTTTGTGGTTTTAGTTGTTACTGGTTTAGACACAAACACATAGAAAGTTCGTTGTTGCTGGGAGGGATATAAATGCTGCTAGTTCTTTGGTTTTTCATCGTTTTCAATGCATTGTGCAGATATGAGTTTTCTCGAAAAATACCTGTCTTTTGAAGGTAGAGCATCGCTCGTGTAACGGTCTTATTTTTTTTTGCCACGGTTCTATTTTACTATTATCTGATTTCATCGACTTTAAAGGTAGCTTTGTTACTACTTTTGAGAGTGCATTTTGCTCTTTACTTAACTGATTCGGCTGATGACCATCTTTCAATTTTGAAGTAGCAATTTAAGTTTTCATTTCGATATCAAGTTCAGCATTGTGTGGGACGATCCGTTGTGCCAATTTCGTCCAATTTCGTTCGTGATTTGTGCACTGTTGGACCTACAAAATCTCTGTTGCAGCAGAACCGTATGAATATGAGTTGTTCACAGAAATTACGTTCTATAAATGATTGTGTGTACGCTTTCAAGCACAGACCATCCTTAAAACAGGAAGCGCTGGCGGTGTGATGCGGACCATGCTTTCCAATTTCTAGCTCTAACTTCAGATCTAAAATTTCAGCTTGCACAAATCTACCGTAATTTTATGGCCAATGTTTGGTGTGTTTATCGAGCCAAAAAAGAATACAGACGTAAAGTAACTCTATATTTCGATGTTTCTTAGTTGTCGAATAGGCAGTAACATATTCTTGATATAGGCCGAACTTTTTGATGTAGTATTTTATTAAAAGTTTTTTCACCAATAGAAAACCTTCATCATAGCTTTTATCCACGTTTGAAATCCAATATAAATTCATTTATACTGATAACCAAGAAAGGCACATGCAGCAATACAACAACACGTTCACATACTAAATCTTAAATCACAACTTCTCTCTAAATCTAGGCCTAATCCTAGTTTCAAAATCTGCCTAGATTGAGACGCTATTAAAAAAATTGCACATACAATTAGCGTTTTTTAATGTACAACGCCAGGTCTTGTCCATGTTGATGGTCTGTATAAAGGCACAACTGCCTCTTATGAAGTTATATAACCCACTGCTTTCCAATGTAGTTCATGTTACACAGCATTTGATAACCTGTGCTAGCATTCCACCTATAAAATTCGGTTTATAAACAGGTGTAAGAACTAGGTAAAAAGACTGGTTTCAAACAAATTTTTTTTCATGACTATTCCATAGAATATTAGGTCCAACCAAAGCAGTGGCAGGTACATGCAGGCGTGTAGTACACCGTTAAATAAATGAAGACTACATTTATTAAACAAACTATGTCAAAGGTAACGTCGATTTAGTTCACCGATAGGACGTTACAGTTAAGCGCTTGCAAGATTCGTTAATGAGCCTGCGGATAAATCTTTGCAAAAAAATCGAAATGCACGTAGAATCGTCTAATTATCCATAATCTACTTGCAAAACGGGGTAACTTATCTCTATATAAACTTATATAGATACCAACATAGGTTTTAATAAATACGCATTTTTTAATCAATAATTTATGTTTCATATAAATTCACCGTGTTATTCTCAAACAAGATTAAAATCAGTTCTGCAAAAATCGTTCAGACCATTGATGCTTTTTGATGAATGATGATGAACATTTTCAAGCAAAAGGTGCCCCTAAAATGAAATTACATTCTGCAAAATTTTCTTCTTAAACATCATGCAGTTTTAATTTTGCTCAGTCAAGCCTTACTTTGCAAGCAATGATCCGAACTAAATTATACCTGGCCCTACGTACTTCCAAGATGAAGACATGTTGTTAACACATTTTCATTTGCCAGTATCTAAATGTGTTGCCATCGCATTACTTTATGAATGATAAAGAGATTTTTGAAACGGATTCGTAAGACTCGTATTTACCAGAATATAACCAAAATCCATTCTATTCAACTAGTTAGAGTATCGGTCAAGATTACTATGCACTGAAGGCGTACTGGCTGCCAGTCTTGACACGCATCCCATCAATTCAAATGATGCAAGCTGAATCAAACCCAGCTTTATAGGTAGTGCATTAAACAAAAAACTCCCAGGGCTTGAGAGGAAGTGGGTTCTAGATCATACATACAGGAGAAACAAAATGCACGTTTAACTAACACTTATTTAGCATGATGGCACTCATTTAGCACATAATAACTAATCACTAAATGAATAAATCTTGATTGGGATCTAATCAGATTAGTATTTTTTTCGAAATAAATCTAGCTAGTTCCAGTCCAAGGTCCTTGTAAAACAAAAAAAAAAACACAAAATACATTATAATTTTCAAGTACATCTGACAGAATGGAAAGATCAAAACGGTTTAAATCACTCAGTAGTAGACTTTCTGAAGGGAAGAAGTCAACCTAATTGTAGGCCCTCGTGAAAAAATATAATGTGAAAAGCTGAGAGAAGCTGCTTTTCCACATGCAGTGACGCCTCATCGATATAATAAGCTTTTTAGTTACTCTGAATCTATAGAGTTGTTCAAATTTATATGTAGCTACGAAAGAAGCAGAAACAGGTTCCATATAGCTAAACAAAAAAATTCACGATAGGCAAAAAACAGGGCGCGCATAAATGTTCGTCCTTTTGGACGATCCTTCTGTTTCGATCAGGTCATTACCAATGAGATTTCATGACAGTATACTATTGATAGCTAATAAAGATTTCAGGTACGCATCACATGTCATGAAAATCATACACATGCTTTTTGAGACCAACAAAACCTTCGGGCCGACTCGATCGCGTTTACTCCTCAGTTGTCTTCCTAGTAGCCGATCTTGAGTTTATTTTTTTATGTATTTTTCTTTCTTTATTTATAAAAAACGTTTATTCTCAATGAAAAAGTCAACCCGGAATTAATCCTTTGCGTGTTCAAAATCCAGAGTATACGCCTATTGTGGATGAGGCCAATTTTTAAGTAAATCCACATTCTGTCCCTAGTATCCTAGCGAAAGACCGTTGAAAAAGCAAATTCGTTACTAACGAGCTTCATCATCAAATTTGCGCGACTGTGGATAACTAAGATGTTTTCAGGAAGTCTTCAAATGAAAGGTTTTCTAGCTTTGGTTAACTGATTGGTTAATGCGGAATGCCTAAGACACTGTGCGTTTTTGAATGAATACATTTAGTTGCCGGTAAGCTCAGATTTGATCTGGGTTAACCTATGTGGGCCACAATTAAGGGTAGGATGAACAAGCCTCGATATGGGAGCGTCGACTTGTTCGCTTGTGCTACCAAAAAGGTACAAGACTACAATTGCAAAGAAAGCATTTGACACGGGTTCGTGAGCTGCTGGGGCCTAAGTTGAAGCCTGTACCCGAGATAAACGAAGCTTCAAAGAATGACGCTGCAAAAAATCATGTTTTAATATATGCTTTTGCTTAAATATAGGCCTAAAAGCAACTTATAAAAACCGACATGTTATTATATATAGCATATAATAGTATAGATGATATGTGATATTTTTGCCTCAGTCGTATTATTCTATTGTTGCAGTAGTTTAAAAAATAAAATAATAGCCATTAAATATGCTGGTAGAAAGGCAAATTGTGTAAAAGAGATTAGTTTTATAAGGACAACGTCGTTGGCTTTGTATAAACTTGACCCAGTTGATTACCAAAAAGGCAATGCATGTTTAAAAAATATTCCTATACAATTTTTCTCTTTAAATACGTTTTGTAAAATACGCAAAGTCAGCAGTGTTATACGAAAATCAAGCCGTACAATAACTTTATTTCTCATCTTCAGTTTGTCGTGCCTTGAGCTTACGAATCGACGTAATGAATAAAGCTAAAGATTTTACATGTAGGCTTCATACAAATGGTAAATTTCTTATGTCGATGAAGGTTGTGGAAGTTGTAGTTCTGTGCGCATTCTATAATTTCTATATCTCAAATAAGTTTAACAGAATTAGTAAAATTATACTTGCGAAGAAGCACTACTGGGTAATAAAATAAATTCACAACATATTAGAAATGTCAATTTCATCCTAGAAACAAAGCATAGTCATGTGAACCATAGCTTAAGCTTTTTTCTACCTAGCAATATTGACTTAAATTGCTACGCCTTTGGTACGCGCATTCCTCCCTATAAACTGCTAGAAGCCTGGCCATTAGAATTATTGGCATCGTGCCTTGCCCCCTCATGGGCTTAATATGAATAAAGAAAAATTATTTGAATGAGATACTGAATGTATTTATTCCTATACGAGTATGCGAAGCCTACATACGTGCCAAGAAGCTTACAGAACAGACAAGAGCAGAACTTACGGAAATCTACGCAAAGCCTAATTGCTTTGCTTGTTAGACCACACGAGGTCAACTCTATTATTGCCCTTTGTTAAAAATAGCATGGGATGAAATCGTAAGTTTTTCTCAGGCGAGTCTGTTCATAGCCATAAGTTGTTAAAATTACTCAAAACTACTCCGGGGCATAACTTAACAAGACAAAAGTCGACATCGTTAATGCTCATCTCTCGAAGCTGTCACTGTCTACAGTGGAAAATACTAAGGAAATAAAAAGCCTGACAGAATCAAGATAAAATAAAAAGCCGCTTTACATTAATTTCAAAACGAGACCATTTCTTTTATCATAGAAAGCATATTAATTACATTTTGAAACTGTTTCAGTAACAATCGACTATACTTGCTTTACTGGAATCTTCTGTATTAGCTAGAAATTACTCAACTCGAACTAAGTAATGTCAACGCCTATATTGGATCATTGAACTAATAGAGATCTACTGTGAACTGACTTGCGAATTGTTTCAATATTTTTCGTCGTTAAGAAGATCCGCCTACTAGAAGAAATCCGCCAAGCTTTCAAATCAATCTATTCTTTTGCGGCGATTACGCAAATCGGCAAAAACAGGCAAATCCCGTGGACGCCAATCTTCAGCGCTCATATTCACAGCTCAATTCTACTATAATGACTATTCATTGTGATCTTTTTCATTCCTCCAACCTGGCTACGCTTTTATCAATTTCATAAAATCACGCCAGAACGTTGGCGACACTACCTACGTGCGTCCAATCTTCTCGTGAATGAGGAGTTGTAGCTCATATTTTCTTTAGCTATTGCGTCAACATTGCAGCTATCCATCGTTACCGAGCATTCCGGTCGACTACGTCACGCACTCCGGGTCTGACAACCACCCAGGCCTGAAAACGGTGTTATCTTCATTAATTTCATGCGTAGCTGCCTCCGATGTAGGACGAAGCTACGGTGAGAACTCCTAATCAAACAGCGACGTACCGGCCAAGTGAATCTTGACACATTTGTACGTAATTTAAATCAAAAGTGCACCCTACATGACATACGCGGAATAAATAACCGAGCTCTGGATGTAGCTTGTATCAAAGGAAGCTAAAAGGCCTTCATTTTGGTTGGATTTTTACTTGTAATAGCTTAGACCTCTCAGCAGGGGAATAGTACATGTGGTGTTAGGAGGATCGGTTCTGAGTGATCTTCAAGCTGATCACATGTCACTGTCGACATTTATTATTAAGAACTTCCAAAAGCGTCTCTGAACCTCGGCTAGATAGGACCGAATCAAAGGGCTCAGGGTTTACAAGTCTAAACCTTTGCGCTCGCCATTAGATGCTATTTCGAATTGGTTTTTGCTAGATGAATTTCTATTTGTGATATTCTGTCGGATAATGAAGAATGTATCGCCGCAATGTCATCGAGAACAGAATGCTAACAAGAATAATGAGGCCATCTGCACACTACAATTAAAGCAGATTGAATTCGTCATTGATTGTCCATTTGAACAAGATTGCAAATTTCAACTTGCCAAGTATATATTGACGTTATTGTTGTTCGAAGGCAAATGAAGAACCTTGCGTACCCAAAACCGCAATAATTATCTACGTCTACGCAATTATTATATTACTACGCAATAAGTATCTAACACATGCATCACAAAAAGCGCTGCTGATAACATTCCGCACTAAAGAAGATGTTTCAAACGATTTAACGCAAAACGTCCTTTGATCTTTTTGAGCTGTTATGAAAAATAAGAGGCATACTTCTTTTACTACAAATATTTATTAGCATGAGCTTATTACTATACACAGTAGTATCTTTGCTACCTAGCGACTAGTTGACTTTCAATGATACGCAAACCTACTCGTGTCGCTAAGGGTCTCCAATAAGACTCACTTTTACTGTCCTTTTTACTCCACCCATAATTATAAAGCACGTGGCGAAGTTCACCACGCCATCATTAGCGTGATGAGGAAAAGTTTTAACACTTGACCAAGGAATCCGTGCCTCTTATCAACTTCAATCTACTTTAAAAATTGTTAATTAACAATGAATATAAAAAAAAAAACTTACATCAAGGTAACGTGTGTGCAGCTGGAATGAGATTTAAATGTTTATCAAGGAATAGTAGACGCTCACGCGACGAAATTTACTGCTCGTTTAAATGCACGCTCGTCTATGTCTTTATCACTTTGATGTTTCTGTGCCAAGGTTTTAACAAAACATAGCTCAGTTTTGTGTTACAGTTGTGCATGAAGACTTTTCAATTCAGACCACCTCCCTTTGTTATTTTGCTGTGAGAACGATAAGCACTACTAGTAGGAGTGACCTTCTTCAATGAGAGACAGTCATTAGGAATATTACGAAAATTTGAAAAATAATAGACACTCACACTGTTTCATTTCAGTTTGGATTTTCTTTTGATAATTGCGCTAAATGAAAACCCTCCTGCATTTATGATTTGCTCAATATCGCATATGATCTGCATGCATGTGTGAAGATCCGGCAAAACTGTTGGCTACTCATCTTTTTTTTGTAATTTTACAATGGGTAGTAGTTTGCTTGATGCACCCATGGAACTACTACTTTAGTAAAAGTGCTCTTCATAAACTAATGAGATGACAGGCACAACTTCCATCATTTTGCAATTTATAATTTAGATATATAACTAAATAAATTTATGAATATGGTAGCCTGTGTTAAAGAATGGCCTAATTGAGGCGTATGTCACTTTTTCGAATTAACAGGAAACTGGGTCGTCCCCTTTGTCTTGCCCGGATCCGTACCCTGTTCGTGGAATGAAACTCTGCAAGAACCAGCTGCAGTAGAGGTGGAAGGTTTAGCGTCTTCGACACACGAAATTTCCTTACCCATGGCTGCTTTCGCATTCTCTACCGCCTGATCTAAGGAAACATAGGTGCTGCCTTCCTTCCTGGCAGCCGGGTTAGGTTCGACAACGGGCACGATCTGGCGCACAGGAGTTCCCACCAACCGACTAAGGTGACGAATCTCGACCTCCTGTCGAGCTACCAGTAACTGCAGTTCCTCGAGCTCGTGTGTTAATCTGAAAAAAAAATTACTTAAGTTGTGTCGCCAATAGGTAACATTTGACACTTGGAGAACCTGGCCTACAAAGCGTTATGCGCAATGCTAAAGTGGCTGCCCTTGAAGTGTCGTTCGTTCCAGTTCTGACTGACAAAAAAAAACTTGAATTGTTTATAATAATTTTAAACTGTCTAGCATCAAAGCTGGCGACGAATAACGGGGCTAAGTGTTTTTTTTCACTGACCCACAGAAAAAGAACGTCAGTTAATTAAATGACATGTGCTCTCGAGAGGAAAAACATGCACTTAACTAGTGTCTAATTTTAAACTTTTTTTTATTTTTATAAAATTTTATAAAAATTTAAATTAAAAATCGATCACGATCATAGAAACCACGGTCATGTCAACATCGATTGATACTATGCTTTGTTTGATACCAAACTTGTTTCGCAGAGCACCGTTCACTGCTCGGCAGCTCCATGAGCTATACCTGCGATAATCCTAAGGTAACGTACCTACTACCTGACTTCGCGGTACTACGCTAGGTGACCACACCGTATTCCCTCAAAAAAAAAAATGGCCTCTGAAGCAATGCTTAACTGAGGCAGTAACACCAGACGTAATAGCCAAAAAATATTTTTGTATAGCTACAAAATCCTACCTGTGATATCTGTCCTCTTTCGTCTCTTCTTTGGCGCGCTCATTACGTGATTGTCGCAGGTATTCCGCCGTAATTGTACCGGCAGCAACGGCGAATATTATAGCTTCACCTAATAGTTCAGCGCCAAGGTCGATGGCTTCACGTTCGTTAAGTGGCTTAACAGCGGACGGCTTACCGAGATTGAGTATTCGCACTTTGATTTTGACCTCACACCAGTGATAAAATTGAGCCGGAGGCATGCATACCCAACGTCGAAAGAAAGGCGAATTTTTTGCCCGAATCTTAAGTTTGTTTGCCAGTGGCTTTGACAGCTGTTTCAGAAAAAGTGCGCCGAGCTTAGCCAACGGAAATGCACCAACAGCCATAATTACAGGAAGATATGTTGGCTGGGGTCCGGATCAGCAGGTTGGAGACTAATCTATCGAGTAGCGACGCCCCTATGATACACTAGGGCTACACGTCAGTTCAGTTTGAAATCTTGAGGTCATTAAAATCATCTTCCACTTCACTGCATCAGCTGCGACTTCACCGTCACTGGCTACATTGAATTCCGTTGTTACACTTTCATAAGCTTTTATTTACACACCTAGCATGTTATGCAGCTGATGATCCGACGCCTTAAGAGCCGGCAGAAACAGTTCTCAAGGTTGTTCGCGCGCCTTATCTGAACCATCGAAGTTTAGCTAGGCAGGTCAGGTCAAATTGTTTAGCAAGCAACTGCCCAACAGATTGCAGACAACTAATAATCTTATTTTCTTTCAAAACAATTTACGTCCAAAATTGTTGAAAACTTCCTAGAAGTAATTTCCGTTAATATATACATATATATATATATATATACACAGCCCTATCAAAGAGGTATCGTCTGCCTTGTTTGTAAATATGGTTGTCTCATCTGTTTATATCAAAACACGTTTCTATCAAGGATTGAGCGCTGTCCACGAGGTTTGAACCGAGAATATATTTTATGTATCTGAATACTGTTTTCACGCTGCTAAGTGTTCAATCATATACAAAGCAGTGTTTTAGTGAATGTGACGGCAGGCTGAAACAGTTGCAATGGGTCGAACTCGACGCGGAGAGGTAAAGACACCGCTCTCTGCTCAGGAAATGAAGATGATTGTGATATCGGAAATCATTCAAGAATTAGTTCAGGCGCATAACGATAAGCGCGACGTTAATTTGAACCGGGTAAAATATGACGTCTCAGCGCGGTACGGTTTGAAATCGCAACCGAAGTTAGTAGACATCATTGCCGCAATACCGCCACAGTTTAAGCAAATTCTTCTTCCAAAACTCAAAGCTAAACCTGTTCGAACAGCAAGCGGTATTGCTGTAGTAGCGGTTATGTGCAAACCACATCGGTGCCCACACATTAATTATACGGGCAACATTTGTGTATATTGTCCCGGAGGTCCTGACTCGGACTTCGAATATTCGACACAGTCTTACACCGGCTACGAGCCCACGTCAATGCGAGCGATCCGAGCTCGATACGACCCCTTTCTACAGACGAGACATCGGGTTGAGCAGTTAAAACAGTTAGGCCATGACGTCGACAAAATTGAGTTTATTGTCATGGGGGGAACATTCATGTCGCTACCGGAAAGCTACCGGGATTACTTTATACGCAATCTTCATGATGCTTTGTCAGGACATACAAGCGCAAACGTTGATGAAGCTGTCAAGTATTCGGAGCGATCAAAGACAAAATGTATTGGTATAACTATCGAAACACGCCCAGATTATTGCCTTCAACGCCACCTCACCGACATGCTCCGATATGGCTGTACGCGGTTGGAAATTGGAGTGCAGAGCGTTTATGAAGATGTTGCGAGAGATACAAATCGGGGTCACACCGTGCAAGCCGTCTGTGAGACATTTCACATTGCTAAGGATTGTGGCTTCAAAGTAGTGACACATATGATGCCGGATCTGCCCAACGTGGACTTTGAAAGAGACGTTTTACAATTTGTTGAACTGTTTAAGAATCCCAGTTTCCGAATGGACGGATTAAAGATCTATCCTACGCTTGTCATCCGTGGCACCGGTCTTTACGAGCTGTGGAAGACTGGCCGTTATAAAAGCTACCCACCAGCACTGCTAGTTGATCTTATTGCCAAGATTTTCTCGCTGGTTCCTCCTTGGGTGCGGATCTATCGAGTGCAGCGGGATATACCTATGCCTCTGGTTAGTTCAGGTGTGGAAAACGGCAACTTACGAGAACTGGCGTTAGCCCGCATGAAAGATCTCGGTCTTGTGTGTCGCGATATTCGTACGCGTGAAGTCGGCATACAGGAGATTCATCATAAGGTTGTGCCGTATCATATCGAACTCGTTCGTCGAGACTACGTCGCTAACGGGGGCTGGGAGACTTTCCTTGCTTACGAGGATCCTCAACAGGACATACTCATAGGGCTTCTTCGACTGCGAAAGTGCACGCCTGAACAGACTTATCGACCAGAGTTATTGGGTCAGCAATGCTCGATTGTGCGAGAGCTTCACGTCTATGGAAGTGTGGTGCCTGTCCACTCGAGAGACCCATCGAAATTCCAGCATCAGGGCTTTGGAACTCTGCTCATGGAGGAAGCCGAACGTATCGCCAGAGAGGAACATTGCTCAAAGAAGATCGCTGTAATTTCCGGCGTGGGCACTCGAAATTATTATCGTAAGCTCGGATACGAGCTTGATGGTCCGTATATGTCTAGAATGTTGTGATAGCTGTTTATTATTAGGCATTTATGAAATAGCTCAGGAAGGTGTTCTGTTTCCTGTTGCAAGTCAGTCGTTGTTGAAACATAAGTAATATCTATCTTTCTTATTCTTTAATAAAGTCCGAATATCTAGTATACTTAAAATGTTTTCGAACTATCCCTCATTCCTTCGGTAGAGTAATATTTAGATTACTTTTATGATCAGGTAACCATTTCATGTCAGCGCTTAGCCAAATATTCCTATAATTGAGGTAGTAATTTGGCCAAAGGATTCTATGTTTTTTAATATGTTGTATGTATTAAAGTAAACCGGAGTCATAGAAACATTTGTGATTTAAACATTTTTTTAGAGGTTTGCTGGATATATATCTAAGGTTTTCACTGCAACATGCGTACCTCCCACACAATAGTTAACCTCACACACATATTAGTTAATTGAAAACCCACATGGAGTCTTTACGTTTAGTGAGAAGTATCATTAGCAACTTGTTCATATAAAAACAGTAGATCTAACATTTGATACATCCATATATTGTGTTATATATAAACAAGCCTTCTTCTCATTCTATTAGTTGTAAAATCAAAAATATAATTTCCCACTGTCAAGTGAACACAGTAAATAGATACTTGTTAAGAAATTTATTATTTCCTGGAACACAATGTCTTTTAGTAGCGTTATTGGTATTATTTTTTTATCTTGTTGCTTTGTTGACTTTATGACGCGCTCCTTCCTATCGTTGCCGCAAACGGTACTCCACTTCTTTTCCATCATTGTTTTGTATATTTGGTGTATTGTGAATCATTTCCCGTGATTTGTTTCGTCTCTTTATTATATCACTACTTGTATCTTGCGTGCCATGTCATAATTTATTCAAATCGGTCCATTCATATATATATATATATATATATGAGAGCATCTATCTAGCTACGGGGTCCGCCCGACTAAATTGGGCTTCTATTATATAGTACTCTCCATAGCTTCTATTTTTTTGTCATTTAACGTCTTCTCCTGTTTCTTAAAGTCGCTTATCTCCTTACCATTTTATTTATGTCATAAGCCGCTTCCGGTGGGCTGCGATATCATATATGAATACTATATTCTTTCGCTCATTTTCTCATTAGTAATGTTGTTATTTTTGAAACGAGCTGTCGCTTCGATATCTAGTACCACTATAACTATTCGACTATTAGCTGTTTGTCTTGTTTCGCTGCGGTTGACTGTTGACCAACTACAGTCAGCCATTTTCATAATACTGAACCCGGCGATCATCGCCTGCTCTCTGCTTATACTATATATAT